>NC_067130.1:6810903-7113933 GCF_021347895.1 Acanthochromis polyacanthus
TGAGGGAGAGTGGAGTGAGGACCAACGCAGCGGCTGGGGAAGGATGTACTATGAGAACGGAAACATCTATGAGGGAGAGTGGATGAAGGATAAGAATCACGGACATGGCATCATTCGGTTTTGTAAGGGAAATTTGCTTTACGTACATTTCAGTCAAAAATAGGTTATGGTTTGGGCACCCTTACATAGTATGGGATTTTAAAATCTGCCTTTCATCTTGTGCTATAGCAAATGGTAACTGGTATGAAGGCACCTGGCAAGATGGCAAGAAGAACGGTAATGGAAAGTTCTACTTTTCGGACAAAGGCCAGCTTTATGTAGGTTTTTGGGTGGCTGGAATGGCAAAATGTGGGACCTTGACTGATTTTGGCCAGGATGAAGCACCAGCTCCAGTGAAGTATCCAATCCCAAAGGTACAACACTGCCACAGACTTTGACAGCCATGCATCTAAATAAATTACTTGATTTTCGCACCACTTACATAACACAATCAAATAAGCATCAACAACAAATCCTCTTTCTGATGCAATATTGTGGATTAAAACATGTACCTGTCTTCTTTTTCCCCCCCAAGCTACATCTGGTGGACATGGAGTTGGTTTTAAGGGAAGCCAAATCAGCTTACCTTGATAAGTACTGATAAACAACAAGAAGCAAGTTTCCACTCCAGCACATGCTCACTGATAAGGAACAAATAAAAGGAGAGCGCATAATGGTATTCAGAATGTTTCATTCATTGTTAATATTTTAAGTCAGATTATTTGTCTGTTTTGGAGGAGCAAACAAGCTCCTGTGTTTCTAGTGCCAAAATTTAATATGTATTTAACTGAGCTAATGTTCTGATAATTCAAACTCTGTACATGAAGAAAAATACCCAATTACATGTCTAGAACTGGATTCAGAAGAGTAAACCACTTTGATACCAGTGTAAGCACACAATAAAAGGCTGTGGATTCAGTGATTGTAGGCACACAATTAGGTGTTTTTCTTCATGCACACAGTTTAACATTCTTCAGCACTGACAATTAACTCAGATCAGTTTCTCTAAACTGATGAGAACAAAACACCATTTAAATGTGAATAAACATGACTTACTGAAAAGCTCTCTAGGGGTACTCCAAGAATGAAAGATGAAATCAACATTCTAATTTAGGAGACAAGTGGAGTGCTCAGGCTTTACAAAATGAAACACGGAGGAACACTAGAGCTAAATATCAACAGGTACTCCAGAGGTCAAACTGTGCTGATACAAGAAGTGTAATGATTTAGATTCTAAAGAAACTTCAGTATAAAGCCTTTGTACAGCATGAGGATGATTGCTGATGAAAAACGGTGTGTATTTATGCAGAAAATTGTCTTTCAGTAATTGCATGTAATTTGCATATCCTAACATTAGTAATTAGTTTTCAAATAGTCTCTTCAAATCATTTTTTACACTTTTTAAACTTTGAAAGTCAGTTGGTATAAAAATGTTTATTTTAACATCACAGCCTCTGCTACAGATGTCAGCAAATATACGCTAATAGTACTGTAGTTTAGGCAAGTGATTAGTCAGCGCAGAATGCATTCTGAATGCAAGTGGTGAACAGTACAATAGGTCATGTAAATATGGAGCAAAAAGTTACATATGTGTGGTTCACAAAACACAACAAAGTAATATACATAAACAAATACGAGTGTTCACTGACAAAGTGGTAAATAAAAGCAGCAGGCAACAGACAGGATGTCAAGTTACTCTTGGATGTGTGTAGACATAAATCAAGCAACTATAACAGTTAAGACTTCATGATTTCAAGCTACATGCATTATGTCAGATTTGTGAGTTCACAGTTGAAACAAAAGTGTCTTCTAAAAATACAGTTCCTCGCAAAAGTAAATTTCACAACAAAGGGTGATGAATATCTTCATTCCTGTAAAAAATTAGAAGCCAGTAATGTGGCTTCTTCCTTGGACAAATCTCCACGGAGTCAAAGTTCAACCATAGATGTGTATCCGCTGTACACATTTATGGGAAATGTGAGCTTGGTGACTGCAGAATGGAAGATTCCCCTCTGTTGTCGAGCTCGTTTTGGAGCCTGGTGAGGTTAGAAAGCTCCTCCAGCTCCTGAAACTGTCTGTCCGTCTTGTGGCTGACCAAAGAGCGGTAGAAATGTACAGCGAAGACGATGAAGACTAAACCAAAGGGAACCATAATGGAGGTGGAGGTAATGGCAGCAGCCACACCAGATGAAACTGTAGTACTATTGGATGTTTTGGGCTTCACGGGCAAAAATTTTACCCAGCAGAGTAGAACCACTTCAGCGAGGAAGAGCAAAGTACCAATAACAGTAGAAAAAGCCCAAGCCAGTTCAATGTGCCGGTGCATCCTCTCGTGTGGAGACTCCTTCACAGAGTTGAGATTGTGGACGTTGCTGACAGCCTCTATGTTGGGCAGAATGCAGGTGCTGACCATCAGAGCGAACAGGTGAACGGCCACGAGCACAGTGGTGCAGGCACTGAAGGCGATGAGGAGGGCAGGTGGGTAGGGATAGCTGTTGTCCAGCTGCACTTCTACCATGGCCACCTGGGGAGAAAAGAACAGGAAGAGAACAGGAACTTTACACACATGTCAGCTCTGTCATGTGACTGATTCATCTACGGTAGGATGTTTAGGGGGACGGTGTTACCATGGCAAATCCAGAGAGCAGAGCTGATGTCCGGCTGGAAGCTTTCAGTTTAGCTCGACTCAGGTACAGCTTCCTCCAGGAGAGTGCTTGCAGTGAATGCTCGCTCAGACTCATGTTGCGCCAAAAATCACACAAGGAAAAAAAAAAACACTGGAGAAGCCGCGCAGACGTGGCTGTTACTGTTGTGTGAAAAGAGAGAAATAAGAGTCCAACGGTGTACACTTACAAAGCATTTAACCTCGCCAGCTGACGGAACTGCGGAAGCTATTTTTTCACCAGCTGCCTTCAGCGTGCTGCACCTTACATTACCCAGAAGCCCGCGCGGTTTGAGGGCAACATCCGTTAGTAAACTAAGCCCCGTAAAGCGGTCACTACTCATCCCTGTAGAAGTTTACACTGGAGCAACTAAGTATGTAGTAATATTAAAAGAACTATGTTATTAAACTACTCCACGAAAGGCACTTCCGGCATATTAAAAATGTTGTTTTTTATTTGCAAATAAAGAAAGTGGGTCTAAAAGCTGCTTTTTAAAATTTGGAAAAGCTAGTTATGAAATATGTGCTGATAGTGGTGAAAATTTATTTAGTTTCACCCACAAACAAACAGTAACTCCCCTGCCGTGATGAATGCTGCTGGTGTGTAATGAAAGCGCTGACATGCCGTGACGTTGTCCAACAATGTTTTGGTTCCTGGCGGTGACGTAATACACAAAACATGGTTCCCTTGTTTTGAACCTGTAAAGCGTGCTAAGTGCTGCTTCTTTAACTCCACCGCGCCTCCGCCGAGATGCTTCTCCGACCCTGAGCCACTAGGGAAAACGTTAACGGGGAAGACGATGGCTCAGGCTGCGGAGACGTGCGCCGAGTCCGGACGCAGGCTGGTGTGTAGCTACCATCTGCCGTTGTAACGTTAGCTTGCGAGGCGCCTCCACTGGCAGCGAGCTAATTAGTTAGCTATGCTAACGTTTGTAAACGTTGAGGGGGGAATTTGTCAAGTCAGGGAAGCTGCTTAAGTTTGACGCGACAGGGAAGAACGATAGATATTTTTTTGGGTTTTACCACTACTTTTATGCGTGTAGTAGTTTGAGGAAGCGTTAAAGAAACACAAATTAATATCTGGATGAGTGAAATCGCACAAGCAGTTTTCAATTAGAGACTATCATGCAACATTAGTGCATTTTCCCCAGTGGAAGCGCAGTTTAACGATCATTTCACCAAACGACAGGTTTAAAGAAAAATGCTGCTACTGTAGGAAGTGTTACTATCAGCATATGCCCCAGTGTGAAAGTTAGGCATGAAATTATCACTCTGGCTGTGGGTGTGTGGAGAGAAGGGGGCCCTTTGTGGCAGAAAAAGAGTTTGCTTTCCACGCGTGTTCCAGTTTTGTCATGTAAATCATCTGGTTCTCAATGGCAGCGCTCCATCTGCCGGAGGATGTACGATGAAAACGAGGATTTGTCTGATGTGGAGGAAATTGCAAACATCAGAGGTTTCAGCGTGGAGGAGAAGCTCGTCAGTGACAGCTACAGCGCAGACTTTGTCCACTCAATGGAGGGTAAAGGTAAAGCAACTCAAGTCACATTCATGCTCGGTTGTTTATTGCTGCAGTGATTATATCGTTTTGCAGTAAAACAAACGCACCTGCATGCTTTTAAATGTGAATGCTTTGAACTAAAACACACTGATCTTTGCAGACTTCACCTATGAATATGTGCAAAGGGAGGCCCTCAGGATCCCACTCATTTTTAAAGAGAAAGATGAACTAGGGATCAGGTGAGGAGTCATTTGCAGTCATTCATAATAATCTTTGACTGTGCTCATGCTGTTGATTAAACCCACAATTTAGCAACACATGCAATTTATTAACTGAATGACATGCGCATCTCTTTTACATTTAAACAGAATGCCAGACCCAGAATTTACAGTCAGTGAAATTAAAGGATTAGTTGGTAAGTGGAATGCTACAAACACAATCACACACATATATTTACAGATTTGTTAAATGTGTCTTAAATGCAAGCAACATCTAAAATGTATCTGCATCTCAAAGAATCCTAGTTGTTCATTCAGAGAGTTAAAGATTTTAAAGTAACAACTGACGTGATGAATACTGGGAATTTCAAAATGATTAGTTCTGGTCATGTTGGATAACAAATCTCTGCAATAATGGTTCTGGGAGAGGGAGAAATACCACACTGATTGGACCTGCCCTCTCAAAAATGATTTCAAGTGTCCTAGTAAGTGTCATATAGTTTGATCTATTGTATGTCTGTAAAGAAACCACTTTCACTATGTGCAATCCTGTGGTGAGGTTAGGGTATAACTAAAAAAAACAACACAAAGCCTGGGCTAATAAATTGACAAAAGTGTTTTTTTTGTAATTGATTATTTAGTAAATGGAGGAGCAAGCATTCCAACTACTTTTGTTGTCAAAAAATGGATCTGGGCATCACAAGATGTATAAATTGGGAAAATTTAATGTCTTATTGTTACCATGATTTTCATTTTAACATTAAATATACATGTTTATTGATCCATCTACTGATGCTTGTCTTTTTTTGTCTAACTCTGATTTGATATTTTGATATGTGTGCAGGATTATTATGGTATTGTGGGTGTGTCCATATCCACTTTCTCAAATTGTTGTGGTATAATGTGTCGTCTGTTTTAAAAACTATATATTTTTCAATCTATTGTCTGCTACATTATTACAATAATGTTTAAATTCTGATGAGATAATTTTGTAGTTGTTTTCGAATGCCCTGATACATAACTGTGTGAGGTGAAGCATGAAAGGCACGAAGGCAGAACATGTTCAGGGTGTAGTTGCTCCATCTAGTGGGGAACTTTGTGAATAACATATATATATAAATAAATATAATGTACATTTATTCGAGTGACATGCATATAACTACAGTTGTGCAGTTTTCCCATGATAAAATCTTTCATATCCAAACTTTTCCGTGTATAAATCTAAATTTTGTGCTAATTTACGGACCACTTTTGTCAATAATTAATGACAGTAGAGAAGATTGCAGATTAATTTCACTTTGTGTCCTGCTTGTTTGTTGCAGGCAGTCGCCGGTCTGTGGACGTCATGGACGTGAGCACTCAGAAAGGCACTGAGATGAGCATGGCGCAGTTTGTCCGTTATTATGAGACGCCGGAGGAAGAACGGGACAAACTCTTCAATGTCATCAGCTTAGAGTTCAGCCACACTAAGCTGGAGAACCTCATCAAGCGGCCCACAGTGGTAATCTCACATCATGCAGTGATATTTAATGAAAGGTTTGATAGAGGTCACAGATTTAGCACCTTATTCTAAGAGGGATGACTAACGACACTGGGATTGGTTTTTAATTGCTCTCACAGGTGGATCAAGTGGACTGGGTGGACAACATGTGGCCTTGTGATCTGAAACAAAGCCAAATAGAAGCCACCAATGTCATTTCAGAGATGAAGTACCCAAAAGTGCAAAGGTATGACATTGCTGCTGTGGTGTGTTTCATAAAGTTCCCTCTGGTGATGTATATTAGTCTGTAAAATATGTATAAAGAAATGTATAAAGAAACTGGGGAAAATGTCTGCATTCCTTGGCTGTAAATAATACTTCTCCTCCCCTCTGAGTGTCTCATCTATCGCTCCATCATAGTAGAGCGTTGCGTACTGTCACCTCCTGTACGTGCTCTTGATTGTTGCTAGGCAGCAGAATTTTTTTCCACAGAGGAGGATGGTTTATAACAGCTGTGGTCTTGACTGCACAGACACTTCTGAGCCAATCAGCTGAAGAAGAATCGAGATGAATCAAAACCAGTGGTGCCGTTATTTTTTTTTTAACCTCCCATATTTGCAGATATTACACAGAGACTCTTCTAACCTCCCATATTCCTTCCAGAGGTTAGGTGGTTACTGATGGAATAACTAACAGCTGTACTAAATTCTACTAATGAATAATTTCTGCCTTAACTTCATGCAATATGTATACCAACAGTTTTAATTTCACTACCACTATGAGTTGGTAGGTTAGCTATGGTTATGCTGCTACAGTGATTTTTTTCTGTGTCAGTGCAGGCACAGTGCAGAAACCTGCCTGTTTTATTATTAAAGATCGCGCTGTTTCCATGTGTTTGCTGAAGGAGTAGTGTACAAATCTCTCCGGCTTTACTGTAGAAAACAGTTATTGTAATATTTTCAGTCACAATGCTTCCTGATGCAGTGACACACTGTCTTTTTAGGCTGTTTGTATTTCATTATTTTGTGTATTTGTAGAGATGAAAAAAGTTCTTATTAATTAATTATAATATGTAATCTATTGATTTATTTTACACCTTTCTTTATTTTCAGTTAGCCTTGCTTCTTGACATTTTACTAATGTTCACACTATCAATTTTGCAATAAGTCAGAAAATTCTACTTATTATGGAGCTAAAATTATTTGTTTAGAACCAGTTGCTTGACTCCTATATGTTAGTTTGATAAGCTGCTTAAATCTCTTTTAAAGCAAAATTGCAACAAAGACTAAATTAATACACCACTTTGAGTTTTAGGAAATTCCGATGTGCTTTCTTCCTGATTTTCTCCTTACAGATAAATTAATACACAGAACAAACTATTATCTCTGTTTTGTCATTTTCTCTCATACAGGCAAAATTACTGATCAGGCTTTAATATGATTTTTTTTCTTTCTACCTTTGTTGTAGTTGAACTTAGTAGCAACCCTGGCTGTGGTCGTTTTTAGCGTGAAGTTTGAACTATAAGATTTTTCACATTATGATTTTGCTCATGCTGTAAAGGTCCCATATTGTACCTTTTTTTTTCTTTTTTCCAAATTAATGAAAGTCTCACATGTCCACAGAATGGGTCTTTCAATGTTTCATTCCAAAATGAGGCAAAGATGGTTTGTTTTTCCATGTCTGTATCAAATCTGGTTCTAAACAGGCCGTTTTAGTGTCCGCAGCTTTAAATTCTATCCAGACCCCATTCAGGAAGAAAACTCCCTCTGCATCCGTGATTGACAGTGCAGAGAAAAAAACAGTCAACCGAGCTGCAGATCCAGACGTAAATGAGCGTGTGAGACCAGGACTCTCTAAGAGATAGCTGTACATGGAAATACAGCTGAACTAACAACACTGCTGTTGTTTTTTACTCTTTTACTTCAGACAACATTGCAATTATAAAATCAGAAGTGTAGCAGTGCAGATCAGCAGCTCAGAAATGGCTTTGAAGTGTCTGCTAGTTAACATGTAATGTTACTGGACTGAATTTTTGTCATTTTTTTCACACTTGTGTCTGACAACAGAAAATATGAAAATAAAAATGGCTTTATTGGGACTCTATTGTAACAGCTTTCATTTTGCACCTCCAAGTTTATGAGAACCACAGAACACGAGAAAATGGATTATGAACACATGGGACCCTAAAACGTTAAAACTCAGTCTATAATGAAACGGTCAAAATGACTTCGCTGGTGATATTTAACATTTTATCAATTAGGCTCTTCTGTTCAAGAAAGATGCATTGTAAACAGTTTTGTTCCTATTTGTTGAAGTGTCTCAGTGTTTTTCAGTGGAATTCACAGCACAACAGATGCCTTTGGAAACATTTTTATTTTCTGTTTACACTTCAGTAGTGATTCTCTCAGAGCTGTTCCCATCCAGCTAAATCAGCCAATCATTTATTTCTCGGGGTGTTAATCATTCCGCAATTAATTTCCAGAGGAGAGATGCCCTATTGTGAACTATTCTGTATGCTGTAGTGCTTCTGTAGCTTCTAGTAGTGTTTTTTTAATATCTTTTTTCCAGTAAAAAACAATTACTGACGATTACTGCTTCTTCTAATTGGACAAGATGTGTTTTTCCTTTTTTGATACTTTCGAAAGTCGGTCTGTTATGCTTGGACAGCCCTGTTATATACTTATCTATGATATGATTATGAATTATCTTCTTATTTCCCTGTTAGGTACTGTTTGATGAGCGTGAAGGGCTGCTACACGGACTTCCACATTGATTTTGGGGGAACGTCCGTGTGGTATCATGTGTTCAAGGGACAGAAAGTAAGTTGTTTGTAGTCTTTTATATGTGATATTTTCTGACGTAAGCCTTAATTTACTATTGTTACCGCCCGGCAAAACTGCGTTTTCCGGAAAGTGTTGTTTTCAGTTGCATGGTCTTGCTTGCTTGTTTGTCTGTCTGTAACAATTTGGTTTCCGCGCGATAACTTGATAAAATATTGATGTAGCCTCACCATATTTGGTACACAGGTGTACCATAATAAGGCACAGGTCAAGTTCGCATTTGGTGACCGTGACCTCATTTTCAAGGTCACAGGGGTCATCTTTGTCGCCGGGTGGTCCAAGTTTGGCAAAACTTCTTGTTGGTTTAACTGACCGTTTGGATAGAAATTAAGAAAACATCTGGAAATCATTTTACACGTATGAGTTGATTTCACTTTAGTCTTGAAGAAGCAGATGTAAAAAAAAAAAAAAATGTGCTTCTCCTCAGGTGTTCTGGCTTGTGCCTCCAACCCCACACAACCTTGCTCTGTATGAGGACTGGGTTCTGTCAGGCAAGCAGAGCGATATCTTCCTGGGAGACCGAGCTGATGGATGCCAGAGAGTGGAGCTTAAACAAGGATACACCTTCTTCATCCCGTCTGGTGTGTTGGCATGGGCTTTTTAAAGCAGATTAGCTACCACTTGAATGAACAGAAACGCTCTATTTGACCATTACACAATGTATTTCCCTCTGCGGGTTTGAATGAATCCTCTCTTTGTTCTGTATCTCTTTATATATGTCTTGTACTTTTGCGTTTTTGTAATTAAGGGTGGATTCACGCTGTCTACACTCCCGTGGACACGCTGGTGTTCGGAGGCAATATTCTGCACAGCTTTAACATTCCTATGCAGCTTACCATCCATGAGATAGAGAACAGGACGAAGGTAGGAGGCTGTTTTCTCCAATGTGTGGCTGACCTGCACACATGGGATAAATGATTTCTCTTGCGAGCCAGAAGGTGAAGAGTTCACCTGCAAGAGACAGGAGGATGAGAGGAAGCAGTTTGGTTGAGGCTGAAAGAGAATAAGAGGCAAAGGGAAAATATTTCGAAGTGACAAAATGTAAAAAAAATAAGATTATGAATTGTGTACAAAAATATATATCAGAAACATTAATGTGCAGATTATTGTATATTTTTCAAATGGAGAAAAACATTTTCTAAGCGCCCTCATACTGAATAAATGTAAAGAAAGCAATATTTTTGAAGATGTCAGAGTTGTGTAAGTCCGTCTTGCAAAGCTCATATTTTTGGAAAACTTTCTTGTAGGAAATTCAGAATATATTTATGTTTTTATACATTGCCGTTTAAAAGTTTGGAGTCACTTAGAAATGTCCTTATTTTTCAAGGAAAGGCAGTTTTTTTCAATGAAAATAACATTAAATTAATCAGAAATACAGTCAAGACATGTGGTAAATGACTGTTCTAGCTGGAAACGGCAGATTTTTAATGGAATATCTCCATAGGGGTACAGAGGAACATTTCCAGCAACCATCACTCCTGTGTTCTAATGCTACATTGTGTTAGCTAATGGTGTTGAAGGCTCACTGATGATTAGAAAACCCTTGTGCAGTTATGTTAGCACATGGATAAAAGTGTGAAGTTGTCTAGGTTACCCCAAACTTTTGTGCATTGCCATGTTTGTGGCTCTTACACACTATTATTACAAAAGAATAATGATCATATCTTGTAAAGTGTATCTGTTGAGATTTGAGTTGTATTCTTGAATAATTTGTTTGCTTGTGTGCATTTGAGTGTAATATGTTGTTCTCTGTCTCTGTTGTGACAAAGCTCAGCATATTGCTATGAGTAATAATCTCTTAGGCTGTTTATCCCCACGCTGCTGTCAGTGATATGTTTCCTGGCTGAAGTCTCAATCATGTACCTTCTTAGCAACACACACGAAATTGTTTTTAAATGACTGAGAAGTCAGGATTCCCCTGCAGAACTCGAACCACACTTTTCTTAAGAAAGCTGTTTTTGATTTTTTTTTTAACAAACTAGGTTTCAGCTAAAATCCTGCAAAAACTAGTTTACTTTAGTTCATGTTAATATAAATTTTCTTGCCTTGTTTTCAGGTGCATTCCAAATTTCGTTTTCCGTTCTACTATGAGATATGCTGGTATGTCCTGGAGCGATATCTGCACTGCCTGACCAAACGCTCCTACCTTTCTCAAGAGGTCCGAAAAGAGCCTATGGGTGAGTGAAATTAATTAATGTACATCTATTCTCCTGTATCTCCTGTCTGTCTGTGGCTGCTGATAAAATCTTGTTTTGTTGTTGTACTTCACTGTTTCTTAATTAATCTCTGATCAGAGGTTAAAGCTGAATAACGTTTCTGCCCTCCATGTGACCGGCTCTATTGTAAGAGGTACTGTTTGGGAACATTAGCTTTATTTTGCTGCTTTAAACCTACAAATTAAGACCATAATTATTAAGATTAAATTAGAAAGTTTGGGGGAAGATACACGAACAAATCTTTAAAAGTCAAGGTGGAATTTGTTAAATTGTGACTGTCCCACAAATATACCATTTGACATTTACATAAGGGGTTATTACAGGTTATCTGCTTTTGTCCTTCAGACTTTGAGACAAAGGTGAAGACAGAGAGTCCCTCCTCTGACTCCAGGAGCCAGGACACATACGAGGACTCATGTGGGACTCAAGTCAGGGACGACCAGGTTGAAAAATCAGAAAGAGTCGCTCAGGATGGTCCCTGCTCGCCTGACGCTGCGAAGGGCCAACACCTAAAAGCTGTTTTATGTATTGACTCTGAGGACAGCTGTAATCCCGGCTCCACCTCTCTCGATTTCCCCAAAACACCCTTGGACTCGCCGACCTCAGAGTGTCAGAATAAATGGACTCATTTGACGGAGTTCGAACTGAACGGACTCAGGACGCTGGTTGAGAAGCTGGAGTCGCTTCCTGAACACAAGAAATGTGTTCCAGTGGGAATAGAGAACCCACAAGCTCTGCTGGAGGACATGAAGGTAAGAAACAAAAGATGACAGAAGACACGAGCTTGTTCCACTCACATCAGATTACATAACAGGTATGACTTAGCCGTGACACACTTCTGATAAGCTTTTTGTTCTCCTCTGTGGCTGTGAAGGCCGTCTTAAAAGAACATGCTGATGACGACCCCAAATTAGCAATCACTGGAGTTCCTGTGGTGTGCTGGCCTAAGAAAACTATAAAGGTAAGAATGATTCATCTGTAGTGTGACACTTTCTTGCTGTTTTTGCTGCAAACTCAGTCTTTTGACTCTATTTTGGGGCTTTCAGATCAAGCTGATGAACACTTGATGATAGAAAAATCTATGTAATTCTAGAAAGAGTTTTGATCTAATGCACCTGTTGCTTGACTTTGTGCTAAAAGAACATGAAGAAATTTCATCTGAGAGATTCGCTTTGTGAAGTTTTCCTGTACCGTCATAACATCAATAAATCCATATCTTATAATTTTATATTTTTAAGAAATATACTCTTGTGTGCTTGCATACTTTCAAGTACATCATAAAGGCACATGCTGCCTACTGGACAGGTATTAGTAGCAGTGTTAATGCATTAGCAGTGTGTTGTCATGAGTTTTCATCAGCAAAGTTCTAATTGAACCACAGCACTGTTGACCCAGTTTATTTATTTTGTATTGATCTGTATTTCCTATGTTTGATCCTCACAAAGAAAAGGGCAATATGGGCTATCTATATTCTACCATTTGAACTTTAATACTTGCCTTTCTCCTGTCATCATCTTCCAAGTGAGAAGCTTTTTTTTCTCCGAGTTTTCCTGTCTTCCCCCTCGTGTTCCACCACTCATTGCATTCCTTCCCTAGAGCAGTAGATGTACTCATTTGCATAATTTTGACTTAACAGTCTGCGGTATTGCCTAATGAAGTAAATAATGAGTTTTTTTAATTATATATTTTTCCTCCTCTCCATACACATGCTTCTACATTCTGTGTTTTGTTGACATTAATACATTTTAATTTGCCCTCTGGATCCTAAACAAGCTTTTATTGGCACTGTTTTCTAGCATTGTTTACTGAGGATGGCAATTGTATGACACGTTTTCAGGCCACATGCAGAACCACAAGTTTCCTCTGTTCATATGTTTGCAGGGTTGCTTCGGGATCAAATTGGTATCAATTTTGACATTAACTGGGATGAATATTTCCAGAGGCCTCATAAATATCGTATTTTTTGCTCCTCTGTTCCTCCGGAAGAGGGAAATCATCTGTGCAGACGCTCATTATTGGAGTGCCACTTTGACTGCTTGTGCTTTTATGGCATGGGTATTTTGTGCAAAATACCTCCTGTGGTATAGTCCTCGTGAAATTGTTATATTGTAAACACAGGCAGGTTTGAAGTGCTTTTGATGTCGGTGTCATTTAGCCTTTGATTTCCTCCAGCCATGAACCGAGCAGTGGGCTGTAAGAGGGTTAGAATGGAGGCTTTTTTGCATTAATCTGCAAGATGTAAAAGGAAGAAGGAATCACTTTACCTCCTCCATTTCCTTAATACTACTTTTAGTATTCTCTTACTTGCAGTTTATTGTAATGCAAAAATACATAACATGTCAAAACGTCAGACACAGTGGGGTAAAGCACCATTTTTTTTTGTAAAATGTGTTGCCATATTGTGACTTTATTTTCGGTCACTCAGTGTTTTTAGTTTGTTTTAATTTTCTGTTAACAGTTAATTCTGCAAACAAACACTTGAACTGCACAAGAGACAGAGAAGCCTCAACAGGAGGTTTAAGAATGGGACATGAATGTATGGAGGTGACGCTTCTACTGGTCTCATAAACGCTCTGGATCACCCCCATCCGTCCCCCCAAAGGCCAGCTGCTGGTCCTGGGGCCTCTTTGTGTTTGCCTTTTGTAATGAGATGCCATCTGGCTCTATTGGCTGTGCAGAGCCTGCTGTCCTCTCCCTGTGATGCTCGTCATGAATATGATAACACCTTCTCTGCATGCTCCGTCCTCATTGGACAGAGGCAGACACCCCCCCAGTACATATTCTGATGCACAGCGGCCTCCCATTGGCTCTGTGCCTCCCAGCGCTCCTCCTCTTTTTCGGGGAGTCGATCCATATTAATGAGGCAGGCTTGTGTGTGTTTCCTACATCTGCTTGTGGTATTGTGGAGCTTTGGAGCAGGAGGGAGGGCTGTAGGCCTGACAGCAGTAGCAGGAGTAGAAGGAGGAGGAGGAGGAGACTGCAGCCATGTCAGTTTGCTGTGAGCTGGACGGTGTCTGAAAACCAGCCATGGCCATGTCGTTGAGCGCTGATGATGAGGACTACGACTCAGACTCTGAGCAGGTTAGCACACTAAAGCCCTGCAGGCAGGCACAGTGAGGCCGCCAGAGGAATGCTTGTGTCAGACAGAGCAATGTGCAGCATCACAGGGCAGCGAGGAAATGGAGCTACCTGGAGACAAAAGCATTGATTTAGTCTACCTTGAGTGCTTAGTCTTTTGATTTTTGCCTTTGTTTTTTGATAGCTTTTGCTGCTTGTGTGTTTGTGCATGCTTGTGTTTTCTGTCAGGTGAACCGAGCAGCAGGAGAAGGCTGTGTTTATATATCCCAGACCCTCGGGGCTGCTCTTGGTTGTTTGGAGATGCAGGAGCTGAGTCTTTCATGATGTGATTGTAAAAGTATCGAAATTCACGTTAGAATATACGTGACAGTAAAACAACAACAAAAAAGGTTTGTTGTGCCAGTATGTGTTGCTGAAAAAAACTGCAATTATGAAGTGAAATTTAAATGTTGTTTGGTGTTTATGTCAGGTGCATTTAAGATAGGACTCAACCATAAAGAAATGTGTTTTGTTCCATATTTCTGCTACTACATGCTTACCTCTGAACCACACCCCCTTACGTTAAGTCTGTGGCTGCGTTTGGATGTGAAAAACACTGACTGCAGATGAATGAGTACATCTTGCTCTGCTGCCAAATATCATAAGACGTTTTCAGTTAATGCACCTGTTCCTTACATCAGAGTTCAGCTATTTAAACAGCATTGAAATGAGCTTATCTCAGGGTTAATATACACACCAGACTGAATAACTGATAAGATATGAGGTAGTGTAGTTCCAAAGTCAAGTATGCCAGCACTTCAGCATCAATTTGAATGACTTGTGAAGTATTTTATTGCCAGAATACCTGCTTGTGAAGTATCGTTTCAGTATCTCCAAAGCGTGCTCTGTATGTATGGAGAGTTTACAGTTGATTGACTCTGTTACAGCTTGAGTAACTAAACACCAGAGGTTTTATTGGAGTTGTTGTCGTTTAACACTTGCTCCACTTTCCCTTTTTTAAGATGTAAAGTCTGTGCTTCACACAGTATATTGTAAACTGAGCACATGCTGTTGTGTTTTTTTCTCTTTTTTTCCTCAAATGCGGCATCAGCTTCACAGCATATGTCACCTCTACTGCTAAACAGAAAAGTAATCCCTCCAGGAAGCCCAGTCAATTGTATGGACATAAAGAGAAAATCACAATCTGGGTCACAATGATTACAGACTTTATAACAATATAAAAGTGGTCTATTTATGTCAGTGTTGACTTTAAACAGCACAGCGATGTGTGCTTTGCTGCAAACAACTATCTGATTCTAAATTACTTGCGCCTTGATTAAACAATTTGTCATTCTGTGCCTGTAGTGTATGTCCAGTGTGCGCTGTCTTCAGTGTGTGTTTAATGTGCTGATAAGCGTATCCTCAGTAGCTCGGAGCTGTGTCACTGAACATAAGAGTCTGCTTTGCATAATGTTTCCCAGCTGAATGAGCTTTGAAGTGCCAAAAAATGACAAGCCGGTCACCTGTACTGGCCTTATTACTGTACAAAGAGGACACATGTCTATTCTTTGTGCTGTAAGAAGGAAAACACACTCCAGCATGTAATGAGTACTTCTGCAGAAACGTGCTGAGGATGACGGCAAGATATCTTTGCAAAAAACACGTACCGCTGACATGCTGAGATTGAAAGGCAGTTGTGTCTTATGTCATTTAATTCTGCATGTCAGAGGAGTATCTGCTTTAGAGATCTTCCCCTTCTTGGGGTGGGGCATAGAGGGGACTCAGGAGACAATATGTAGAGCAAGAGGAAATCTTTGTGATAACATTTTGCCACCTGCAGCTGTAGTTGAAGTTACAGGTGTAAGCTGTTCACCTGTTATTTATCTGCAGATTGGTTGTAACTTTACCTGGTAAATGCTGAATTACAGATCATGACATGTGAACTACAGAACCGGGTTCGTTTCTCTGGGTTATTTGGTCTCATTTCAGTGTTGCTCCTCATTTTAATCCCCATGAATACCCCCAAAACAGTCCGGTGCAGACTGCATAAGCCCTCCCCCCCTCCTCTTCCCCAATATCTCACTCTAATCCTGTCTGGTAACCACATATCTGACTGCCTATGTCAGTCTATTTCATGGCTATTGTTAGAATAAATTATTGTAATATGCCTCAGATTTAGCCTGCTTACTTTTTCTGTTAGAGGGTCTCATTACAGTTCTTATTGGTTACAAGTCTGTGTGTCATAGACTGTTCTGTTAGGGAATGGGACGTGGCTGTTGCTATGCTGACACCAGGAAAATCTGCACTGCCGATGTAACTAAAGAAATCCGATCTTCATTTCCAAGAGCTGCAGTGTTTTGCACTCCTTGTTTTTGCTTGTTTCATCTGACACGCTGCCACTTTATTTCCTCACGTGGCACGGTTGGCAGCGTTTTGACATGTGGTTTTCATGTTAAAAATACATTGTTGTGGTTTGGCTCTGAGCCTGAGGAGCAGTGGAATCTATAACACAAGAACAATAATGAGGCTGATCAAAGGCATCACATCCCCACTGCCCACTTCTATTAAATAGAGCACATTTAATAATGTGCACTGCTCTAAATCAGACTGTGTGCCCCGCATCGCACAGTAATGGGTCCTAGTGATCCATGTGTGAAATGTAACCATAAGTGCAGCTTCTCTTTGAAGTAGAAACATGGAAGCAAGTGAGGTGCTAAATTTGGAAGACGCCTCCGGGGACATTTTTGACGTGTTTGTTTTCTCTCGTATTCTGTGTTTTAACAGCCATGAATAATTTGTTTATACAAAGCGTGTTTTGATGGGGTTTGTGGATGTGTTTTATATGTGTACATGGATGCAGGTGTCCTTCCTGCGTTTGTCTGTGCAAGGAGCTGTTGACTCTGACATGGAAAGAGCAAAGAAAAGGATCAGACAGTAGCACATACATCCACCATGACTCTCAGTTTAATAGGATGTGCGGATTTTTATTCCTTATTACATAACGTGATTTTATGCGCTTACCAATGGGCCATAGCACCATTATTAAATGAAAGGGAGTGTAATTTATAACATCAGATTGCAGAGCTTTATGCCTTTATTGTATTTATTATCAGAATGTATTTTTTAAATTTAAATTTTAATATACATGTGCAGTAATTTGCTGATCATTTTTTCTAAGGATTCAAACAAACATTTTTTTGTGAAAGCTAATGATGCACGCTCTCCAATCCTTTTACATCTTCAATTGACATTTGCACATTATCTTTATAATAATGTACGTATATTTGGCGTATCTACCTACTGTATTTAGATGCATATTTATTTTCTCTGACCTTTAAATGTCTTTTTGTGAAATACTGTTGTTTTTGGCCCTTGACACCGTGTCCTCTTCATCCCTTTTAGCCCCGGCCTCCCAACCGGCCGAAACCTAAGATGGCAGCATCTCCTGCATCAGCAGTCAAGCTGTCAGCTAGTCGGGGAACATCTGGTGCCAGGAGGAGAAGGACGCGCTGTCGAAAGTGCGAGGCGTGTCTGCGGACAGAGTGTGGAGAGTGCCACTTCTGTAAAGACATGAAGAAGTTTGGTGGGCCGGGGCGAATGAAACAGTCCTGCATCATGAGGCAGTGCATTGCTGTAAGTACACAGTGTTCAGTAGGGAATGCCCTTGTGATTCACACACAGTGTTTGCCATTTTGGGAAAAGGGCCTTTAGAGCTGAAATGTAAAAATATTGGTCGCAGTTTCAGAGCTGTTTGTTAAATAAAAGGTACAAACAGTGGGTGATTAGCTTAGCTTAGCATAGCACAAAGACTGGAAACAGGTAGAAAAAGCTACCTACAGCACTTCTAAAGCTTAGTTAAAACAATATATCTTGTTATGAAATTATTTCAAGTTAACTTTTTGGTGTCTTGATGTCATCACGAGTTTGAAAGGCAACCAGTAAGAAAGTCACTTCACCTGGCCGAGTGATAGTTCAAACATGTAACCTCTTGTAAAACCATAACTTGTCCATGAGCTACAGAGGCATTTAATTTAACATTAATATAGAGCCAGGGTACCTGTTTGCCTGCTTGGAGTCTTGCCAGTCTTTTCTTCAGGAGGAAATGACATCATGTGGAGCAGGTCATGTGATCTGGAATTAACACACTTCCTGGAGAGGTGTTTTTGTAATGGGGAACTTAGTGGAAAGTGATTTCTTGGACACAGATACAATTTGTTGTTTTCCATATAAAATTTGATATATTTCCAAAAAAGAAATATCTGTCATGATTATCTCAATTTAATAAAAAGAACACAATCAAAATAAGTTTTGAATAAGCTCATTTTATTATTGTTTAGCTAATTAGAAGGTGGTTGGTATTAAATTGGGATGGTTATTTAGTTGATTTTTAGTGATATCCTGTCATTTCTTTTATTAATATTATGGAATAAATTGTGGAATTAGTAAAGGCATGATCATAATGAGCATAAAAACTTTTTTTTTTTTTGCTTTTAATAGAAATGGATGTAAGATATATCCCACTGACTTAAAAAGTCCCTCAGTTATATATTGACCCTACTTACTAAGTCCCTGTTTGTTTCCAAGCATATATCCATGATCGTTGTCACATCGACAGAATAATGCAAAAGACCCTCTTTTGAACCAGCATTTGTTTGTCCACCATATTTCTACAGTAGCTGCTTATTCCAGGCTACTGTATAAATATGATGAGCTCTCTTTAAAAGGACCTTCACAGACACACCAGTTTGCACTTCAACGATCAATGAAAGCATAATTAGTAATGCCATATTCCATTCCTGTTAATACACTTCCCTTAGTCCTGCACACAATGGTCCTTTAACGGCTCCTCAGCAGATATAGCTTTCCTTTATTTGCGAATACTTGATTTTGAGTGCGCCCATGTGGTTGTGAAGTAGTTGCTAGGGTGTTCAACATGGTTGCTAGGGCAGAACAACATGATTGCTAGGGGGGTCCGGGTAGTTGCTATGGTAACCATGAGTGGTTGCTAGTTGCTATTTGCCGTTGGAGTTGGCACGTGTAATACTAATAATGCAAGTAGTAGTACGTGCAGAGGTGTGGGCTGCTGCAGTAGTGGGGTCGTGTAGAGATGGTTGTGTTTGAATGTTTCAGCACCACGGACAGAGACCTGCAGAGATGAGCTTCACTGTTCCTGCATTACAGATGATGAATGAGAAAGGCTTGGCTGTATGACCACTATAGGTTGTTTATTGTTTATTAGGATCCCTATTAGCTCCCACAAGTGGTTGCTAGTCTTCCTGGGATCCACACATAAAAATCAAAAATCTCCAAACATTAAAACATACATAACACATTACAATAATGTCCTATTAAAAAAAAAAACAAATCTAACAGAGTATGCTATAAAACGCAACATCTAACAATTATTGCTGAAAAAGGAGTTGTGTAATCTTCATTTTATACAGTAATTTGTTATTAATGTCTCTGATGTTCAAAGGAAGATGATACAGTGAGAGTGTCTTGGCATTTGTCCTATTGTCTGACACTCGTGGTTTCAAGCTCTTATCAATTGTGTCTCACTTTTAATATATGCAGATATGTTTAAACCACCCTTGATGTTCACTTACCTTAATACAATTTAAAAAGCAGTACTCACAGTTAAGTGTGTTCTGCCGTCCATCACAATCTGCTGTACCGCATTGGCCCATTTGTTGGTAATAATGCATCTATGTGGTTGCAAACTGGCTGTAAACATTAAATAGGTTTGAAGAGATAAGGCTGAAAAGCATTAAAGCAGTGGAAGAAAACAGCAGCAAAAAATCGCTTATTTTAATGTATGAACAGATCATTATATTGATGTTCACTGTCAGGCTGGAATTACATAAAATTACCAATTCTTATGTCACAAAGAACAGCAATTTCCAATTTCGTTGTACACTGTATAATGACAGTAAAGCACATTCTTCTATTCTATTCAAAGTTACCAAAGAGCCAAGCACTCACACCTGTAGTGTCACAGAGTTTCCTTTGAATTGTTATTTTTTGGATGCTTTATTGTTTATAACAGAAAAGCAAGAACATAACAATTACAGTCGACATTCATACAATATTACAAATTCTCTTATAAGTGAGAATTTAAAAAAAACCTTGTCATTGTGGTTTCCAGGTTGTCACAAATCATGCATTAAACACTCTTGACCATTTGCCCCATCTAGCATAACAGAGTTCTGGTTGTAGCCTTAACATGAATGTTAGCCTCTCCAACTGACTTCAAGCCAGTCCTCAACTTTTGGAGGGTCAGTTTGGAGCCATTTGCAAGTGATCCCTTTTTTTTGCTGTGGAAATAAGAATTTTAAGTAGATATTTGTCATTATTTGTCTGGTCTGTAGGTAGATCTCCAAAGTACAATGTTAGCATTGTTTGGGATATTTTAAAGCCTAAAATTAGTTTGATTTTCAGTCCGACTTCAGTCCAATAAGGTCTTATTTTTATACAGGACCAAAAAATGTGTGTATGGTGAACACCATCCTCACCACATCCCCTCCAACATGTAGAACTGGCTGAATTTATCCTTAGTTGTTGCTTTGGAGTTCCAAAATATCGTACCATGTTTTTCCAACTAAACTCTCGCCAGCGAGCAGAGCAAGAAGTGGTATAAACGGTCTTATACGTATTTATTTATTTCTCCCAGTTTGTTTGAAGTGTTGTTTAAACGCTGACTGATGTTGTCAATGTTGCACTGAAAAGTATGCAATAGTCTGGGAAACGGCCGATGGCAAGAATATGTTGTTCTTTCATGCAAATGGGACTTTAATTCAGTAGCCTGTCACCAGCTGGGCATTAAAAATTACTTGTGCAGGGCTTTTTTTTCACCAGTAGTCCGAACACGCCATTAGGCTCAATATCACTTCAGTGTTACATCAGTCAGTTTGGATTTTTATTCTTTGATTTTCTAGTTGAGTCATGCCAGTCGGCTGTTACAAGTCATGACTGTGAAGTATTCTTGATCTGTTTCATTATTCACCATTCAGTGTTTTATACTGACAGAAGTGTGGGTTCACTTTTGTTCAGAATTGTCCTGAAAGAAGACAATAATTTGATGCAGCAGCCTCAAACTCTGTGCTTTTTTTTTTTTTTACCAGCCTGTCCTGCCCCACACAGCGGTATGTCTAGTCTGTGGAGAGGCAGGAAAGGAGGACACAGTGGAGGATGAGGAGGAGAAGTTCAACCTCATGCTCATGGAGTGCTCCATCTGCAATGAGATCGTTCATCCTAACTGTCTCAAGGTAAATTCCTCAGTGTCAAAATCTATTAAACCACGATTTTAGAGTTCCTGAGCTGCTGTTTGTTCACTGTTAAAGAGTCTTCGTGCTTTTGTTCAGATTAAAGATTCAAATGGAGTAGTCAACGATGAGCTGCCAAACTGCTGGGAATGCCCAAAGTGTAACCATGCTGGGAAAACGGGGAAAGTAAGCATCAGTATGGACTTTATTTTGCATGTCTCTTAATGATGAATTAATTAAACAGCTGACTTTATCTGAGGATCCCAGAACAAGAGAAATAAAGTTGTCTCTCCTTTTTTTCTAACCTTTTGGCCTCAAAGCAAAAAAGGGGGCCAGGGTTCAAATACGCGTCAAACCTCCCCGGCTCGCTGCTGAAAGAACCTCGACTAAACCGAGATCCGAAAGAGGAGCCCGACCCGCCCATGGTGGCCACAACAACGGTCACTGCCTTGACTACGACATCTGCTGTGAAGAGAAAGGCGGAGCGGGACGTGATATCAAAGAGGAACGACGAGGAGCCTCCAAAGAAACGCCCCCCCTTGCTGTCTCTGGATGGCATCCCCCGACCAAGACTAGAGGACAATCCGCTGAGGAAGAAGAGGAAACTGTTTGACACCAATGATGAACCTGTTATTATGAAAAAGAAGGTGAGACCCTGACTTCTTTGTTACCTTCTTAGTATTCTGAGTGGTGTCCTCACAGTTTGTAACGCTTTCTGCCAGGAATTAATTCATTGTGAATTGTTTGTTATGAATATTACAAAGGGGACAGATATAGAAAATTGAGAATGAAAGAATTAATCTATATGAAAATGTGCAAATCAACTAGAGAAGAATTTCTCAGACTTTGGGTTGAAACTCTGATTGAAATGCAGACAGTCACAGGCGATTTCTTAGAGCAATTTGTTTGCTGTGTTTCTAATTAAAAATTAATGAATGTTTTTGAAAATATGTCAATATTTTTAAATCCATTTTGTGCTCCCTTAACTCTGTCAGAAATAGACCACACAGAAAAAATGCAAAAAATAAAAAAAACATCCTCAACTTCACACCAGTACTCTGATGTTTCTGATTAGTATGTTCCTTTTATTGTTTTTCAGAAGAAGCTTTCAAAACTGGAAGATCCGTTCACTTCAAAGCTGTTGCGGCAGATCAAGACAGAGAATGATCATGGTGATGAAGACGATGACCAGGAGGATCACGAAGAAGATGGTTTGTCCTTGGAAAGGATGCATATAAAAGAGAAACATGAGTATGATGATGAGGACCAAGAAGAGGATGCTGAGGAAGAGGAGGCAGTGACAAAAGAGAGAGACAGTAGTACGGAGGACAAAGCTAAGGTCCTGCTTAACCCACTGCTGAGGACATCCACAGCCAGAGAAAGTGACCAGTCCTCCTCCAACTCCCCCAGAGCCGGACCAAGCAGCGAGTCAGGAGAAGCTCAGGAGAGGAGCTCTGCTCAGCTCAAAGCTCGCCATCAGCGTCGCCGTCTTCCAAACAAAGAGGGAAATAAAGAGTTCAACCAGGAAATTACCAAGACGGAAGACTGTCCGAGCAACCAGAAGCATGGCTTAGTGAAGACGGAGGACATCCCAGCCAATCACAACCGCCGACCGCTGAAGAACGAAGACTGTCTGACCAATCAGAACCGTAAACCACTAAAGACGGAGGACTCGGCCACTAATCAGAGCCGCAGAGCTGTTAAACTGGAGGAAAGTGTGGCCAATCAAAACAGACAACCACTAAAAACGGAGGGCAGCTTGGCCAATCAGAACCACAGACCGGTAAAATCTGAGCCTGAGAATGAAGTAGACGAACAGAAGCCCAGATGGCCTCTTAACAACGGCAGCAGCGATCTGGGCGACTGGCTGAGGCACCGGGGGCGGGAGGTGAACGGGACGCCACGTGGCTACTCGCCGCTCGGCTGGAGCAGAAGCACGCCGATCACACCCATGTGTCCCCGGCCGCTCCCCTGCCGGTCGCCACCAAAATGCATCCAAATGGAGCGCCACGTGATCCGGCCGCCTCCCATCAGCCCTCCGCCAGACAGACTGCCGCTGAACGACGGCGAGGCGCACGTGATGCGACGGGAGACGTGGATGACGGTGTTCAGTCACCTCACTCACAGAGATCTCTGCGTCTGCATGCGTGTCTGCAGGACCTGGAACAGATGGTGAGTTCAAGCTGCCCTGTGGAGTTGAAAACATTGTCTCCTGCACTTCGTCACACGGCGTTCCAACGCACGTGTCTGCTGTGTCTCCCATCAGGTGCTGTGACAAAAGGCTCTGGAAGCACATCAATCTGAACCGCTGCAAGTCCATCACGCCTCTCATGCTGAGCGGAATCATCCGGAGACAGCCAGTAGCTCTGGACCTGAGCTGGACCAACATTTCCAAGAAACAACTCAGCTGGCTGATCAACAGACTTCCAGGTAAATAAATCCAACAACAAGACAGGGTTTCTGCCGGGCATTAAAAGCATTAATAGCCATTAAGTTGATGTTGCGAAAATTAAGGCCTTAAATGGAATTAAAAATCATTAAATTAGATTCTCAGTGGCATTAAAAATACTTTCTGCAGTTTTCAAGAAAAATATTTGACAATAATAATATATAACTATAGACTGCGATTCGTCACATATGTACATCCCCGTAAACAAGCTGAAGCATTCCGATAACTGTTCCGGCCGGTCGGGTACGATTGCCAAAAGCTGCTTGTTTTTAAAGTGGCCGACAGGTTGGACCAGGTGGAGGAGAGCTGGGAAAGGGTTGAAACGCAAATTCCAGCAGAAATGGCTAAAAAAGGTGGATTTCAGAGAATGACTGCAGCCTGTGGGTGGTCGGGGGGGTTTCTGGATTCAGAAATAGTGGAAAGCAGAGACAGATTTCATATAAAAAACATCTTTTACAAAAAACCAAACCTGTGTAATTGGTTGAGTTCACGGTCGTAGCATTAAAATGGTATTAAAAGGCATTAAATTTGACTAGCTGATTTCTGCAGAAACCCTGCAAAAAACAGCAATAGAAATAAAACACGCTGCAATTTTTAGAAGAAAGAAGTGAAATTATTCACTTTTGAGGTGAGGGTCTAATGAGATCTAATTTTGAAATTCAGTCTCACCACACAATTATTCTAATGATAGTTTTGCTTTAAATGATAATGAACTGAGGGTCTTATTTAGAAAAAAAAAAGCTTCTGCCATCTTTCTTAGTGCTTGTAAAACCTTTTATTTGACAGGTTTATTATAGAGATGCAAAGACACATTGATTCACCTCAACAGTGTCCTTTAACCAAATGAACCGTATACACAGTATAACCTTATTCACAGTTTCTGTTGACACATTTGCCGTAGTGAAGACTACATGTACTTAAGGCAGCATGGCTCTGTACCCTCTAATAAAAACGGTTGAAAAATCTTTCAGGGCTTCTTTTGCGATACCTCCCACTAAGTTTTACTTTCTCTCAGAATATTTTTGGCGTCTCCCTTGATCCGTGTGCGCTGTGCTGTTCGGGTACAATTGTGTACAGTTTAACAAACTGCAGATGCTACAGAAAGGAGAGACTAGTTGACACGTTACGTGGCCCATTTCTTGCTTACTCCTTTCAAAAAGCAAAGCTGCATCAGTGTGGAGCTGCTGGCTGTGAGCGATGCTGCAGCCTGGATGTGAGTGGTTGAAGCTGTGATCGTGGATGTAGGTGTTGCTTGAACTTTGAGTTTTATCTTCTATGACAGAATATAGATTTCATGACTTGGATATCATGAATTCATTACAATCAAGGGCGTAATCCTCAGTCAGGAGTGCAGAAGAAAGGAGAAGTGTATTTACTTTTAGATCCTGACTGGTTCTGTATTCATGTAATTACCGCTGCTGTGAAGACGCATTCGTCGTTTCTGCTGCTGTGTAATGCTGCAGTTATTTATTAAACCCAAAGGTAACAATCTGAAACAATAGTCTCTGCTTCTGTCAGTGGCATCTGAAAGACAAAGAATCAGACGTTAACCTAACATGTTCCGGATGTGCCTGAATCTCCCACTGTGACCCCCGGAAACGACGTGTGTCCATGTTCATCTGGATAATGTGCTGTATGCCAGACAGTGTAATGGATAGAGCTACGATCTGAGGGAGAAGAAAAAGAAGCAAAATACATGGAAGTTGATTTGTGATGTTGCAGAGCTCAGTGTGTGCACCTCTGCTGACTCCAGACATTCAAACTGTGCTCTCTGCAATTTTCATTATGGGCCGATCTTTGTGCAGACAAGTCAAGAAAAACCCGAGTCACGGAAAACTGCACTCAATGTAAAAAATAACTTTAATTCCTGTTTTAGCCTACATCTACAGGCTTGTATCTATCTGACTCCCTCTGATGCTCCATATGAGGGTTATCTCTGTTACATTTGTCTTGGGGATCAAAAATATTCAAAGTTCTGCTCTAAACAAACTCAAACTGGTTGTCGGTTGAGCTGGGTCAAATCGCTTCTAGTTACTGAACAGAACATGAACCTGCTCAGTCTTTTAAAAACGGAACAATGTCGTTTCTTCATGTGTTCTAGAAATGTGTCCAAAACATAGCATGCTCAGATGTTAAAAAGATGTTTAAATGAGAGTTTGACTATTATCTCTGGAGTTTTGGATTTCATAGAGCATGAAAGTGTTTCATTAACGTTCTCCCATAAGGCTCCTCTGTACAGATAATTGTTTCCCAGAGGCTGCTGAATTTTGAAGGTTTACATGCTTTTCTTTGTTACTTACATGCCTCTTTTCTGGATCGTGCAGTTGTTTAGATAAGCATACCTCCCGCATCTGTGATGGTTTATTTTTGTGACCTCAGATTAGCTAAATCTCTGGGGACAGAGAACTGAAAAATAGGCCAGATTTCTTCCTCATAATGAACATGAGATACATCTCAGTATCCTTCACTTGCCGTGTAACCGCTTGTGTCCACGTAGAACAGAAAACTAGAAATAGGTGTATCTACGCTGAGGCTGTGTGTCCTCGTCTTCCTGCAGGTCTGCGGGTGTTGCTGCTGTCAGGATGCTCCTGGGTGGCCGTCTCAGCTCTCTGCACCTCCAGCTGTCCACTCCTGCGAACTCTGGACGTTCAGTGGGTCGAGGGTCTGAAAGACGCCCAGATGAGAGACCTGCTGTCGCCTCCTACAGATAACAGACCAGGTACCAGCCTGCCCTATCAGGCAGCGGGAAACATTAGTTGGTTAATAAGGAAACCATGACCATGAAGTTATAGGAACATAATGGAAGAAAAAAGGAAACGTATGCATCACATTGTGTACGGTTTTTTTCATAAACTTCTGTCCATTCTTGGAAACATGCAGTACGACAGATTCTGAGCTGGTAAGTCATCAGCTGACGAGGCTGAAGCACAGAAAAGTTAAAGTTTATGTGCTGAACAAAATGTTTTTCTCATTATCGACAAATTATATGAAAAGGATTGTAACTGCTGGTCGCTGAAAGAGTCCTCGCTTCGTACTGATGTCCACAAGAAGGTTTAGTCTTAACAGAAGCTGTATCACTTGGTGGGACCATAGACTGTATATATAGTGGATGTAGCATCTGGCTCCAGAATTGAAGCCAACCTGGAAGTGTCAAAAACTTGTAATATCACGCCGTCCACTAGGGTTGGCTCCAAGAAGCTTTTGCTCCATAGACCCCAATTCATTTTTGGAAAAAATAAAATTTGATAGACTGATGTTCTACGGCTCAGGATTTTTTTCCCGTTAGTTTTCATGGTCAAAATGAGAGATCAGGTGGCCGATCTTAAAATAAATCAATACTGAATTTTAAATAAATCGTTAAAGTTGGCGGAGCCAGGGGGCGTGGCTATACTTGATAGACAGCAAGAGAAGCCTCTGCGGTAAAATGTGGGCGGGATAAGAGAGTCCTCAGCCAATCCTGCCCCTAGTTGCTCTCCGGTCCAGTCTGTTTGATGACGCTTTTTACGTCACTGGCTCCAAAAAATCCAAAACGGCGACCAGGAAGTAGCAAAATCCGGGCTTCATTTTCTCGGCGTTGAAACCAACGGGTGACGTCACGGTTAGTTTACGCCTGGGTGGGACACTGTGAAAACTATAAACACAAACATGACAATATCACATTTGAATCATGAAATGGCAACAAAACAAATACTTTGTCTCTCACTTCTCTCTAAAGAAAGTATACAGTTCTATGAGAACTCTTTCAAAGTAATAGTTACCGTGTTCGCCTGGATGACCAACAGAAGGCAAATAAAAGCAGACAGGATGTAAACTTGGCCACTTTTGCACCTCACGTCCGTGCTGTGAGTCACATGACATCCAATACAACTTTATTAATCAGGACAAATAAATCAAACAGCCCTAGACTAAAAATAATTATTTTTACCAGGACAAAATGACCAAAAATACAACAGAACAAATATTCTAACACTGCTTTCCAAAATAAAATTTACCTTATGATCGTAAAATGACCAACTTCCTAAGTTGTCATGGCAACCTAAGGGCTCTTAAACAGTGTCAGCTACAAGAACAAAAATAGATAAATAATACTTTCAATACTGTACAACTTCCCTACTCTGTGACTCAGTCCCAGAGCCGTTGGTTCCTGTCTCTCCTCGGTTGTTGATTTAAACCCTAAAAATGTGTCTCTGTGTGTCAGAGTTACATATTTAGAAGCTGTAGCTCATGTCCAACTCGCTGTAAAACTACTCTACGCTGCACAAGGACACGTTGTATTGGAGTCATTCAGCCACACATTTAAACTGGAGACTGATTCTGAAGAAGAAGAATAATACAGACAACCTACCTAGAGAGTGGACAGCATTGAATCCTTGCATTTCTGTCATTGGTACGCTGCAGTTTCAAGGTGGAAATGCTCTGCAGTAGCATTTGCCGTTTATTTCATTCAGGATTCGTTTTCCAGCATTCAAAAAACACCATCATGACAGATTAACAATGTTGGTTTTCATCGGGAAACTTAAAAAGGGGATCAAAAATACACAGAATACTTTCCTGAAAAGGCTGACCTGTGTAATTTACAGCAAATTGCAGTAAACAGTGCATTTGAGTGGACTGTTTTCAGCTGTGGATTAATGTACGGTTGGTGCCCCAGCTCCGGTGAAGTGTTCAGTGTAATACAGAAACATGTCAGCTGGAGCAATGGCGTGGCTCACTGATGCTTTTTTAATGTGGTTTTTAAGATTGGAGCTCTACAGCACAGAGGAATAAGCTATATCAAGCTTTGGATGCACAGAGAAAGAAATGTAAAGTGAGAAGGATCACCTAATTGTTGAGTTTATTCTTCACAGTGGATTGGTTAACTGTAAGAAGAATGTCTTCAATAGTCTAACTACATTGACTTTATACAGTAAATTCTCTGTTTTTTCTCTATCCCTCTGTTAATCTCCTTCCTTCTGTGTTTTTAAAACATTTTGCAGGTCAGCTAGACAACAGGAGCAAGCTGCGTAACGTGGAGGACTTGCGTCTGGCAGGGTTGGACATCACGGACACGTCTCTGCGCCTCATCATCCGTTACATGCCGCTGTTATCTAAGCTGGACCTCAGCTACTGCAACCACGTCACCGACCAGTCAGTCAACATCCTGACTGCTGCAGGGACGACCACCAGAGACTCACTCACTGACATCAACCTGTCAGGTACGAGTCGGTCTTTGTAGACCGTAAGTCTGCCTGTATTTCACTTCCACTGCTGGCTTCTGGCTGGATGTTGAATTTGTTAGATGCACATATTGAATTATCCTCTCTGCTTCCAGGGAATGTATACATCAATAACAAAGATGTGAATTGAATATTTACTTGTTGCTGGTGTTCTGCAGAAATTTACATTACTACGGAACATTCTGCAAAGTACCTGCTTAGTTTTTACATTGAGTTCTGATTTTGCTAGCAGAAACTGATAGCAGGAGTTGAAGTTAAAGTTGCAATGCAGCATATTGTGCATTTAGATTAAGGGTGTTCACCTCATTTTAGTTCACATTCAGCCCAGTTTGATCTCAAGTGAACAGTAAAATCAGGGCATAATAACCTAGAAATAACCACAACTCCAATGTTTGCCTTTGTTTTAGCGCAAAATATGTACGTTCTGAAAATGTTCTCATTTTTGTAATTATCTGTTTACGAAACATCATGAGCAACCTGAAATTTCTTAGGAAAAATGAGATCAACTGCAAAAACATCATGGCTCATTTCATCATTTACACATTAAAGCTTCCAGATCAGAGTGTCTATAAAGGTACAAAACATTTAGTCACAGGTATCTGGAACTGAGCAATGTTGTGTTTTACTTTATGATCAAAACAACAAAAGTTAGGCCAAAAAAAAGGCAAAGAAACAACTAAAACAGGAAAGAATATTACAAAAACGAAACACAAAGCGACAAAAGATGGACAGTGGCACAAATGAAACACAAAACAACAAAAATGAGACAAAAAACAACAAAAGCAAAACACAAAATACTAAAAATAAGACAAAAAACACAAGTGAGACAAAAAGGAAACGCAAAATGACAAAAACATTAGAAAAACAACAAAGGTCAGACAAAAAACAGGACAAAGTATGACAACAACGAGGCACAAAATGAGAAGTGAGCAGTAAAGTATTTTACTTTATGATCAAAACAACTTGTCATGGTCTATAAATTATTTTAAATGTATAATTTTGCAGCTAAGGTCTTCTCTGTAATTTTTAAACTCTACAAAGATTGGACCCTCTGGTGGGCCAGATTTGGCCCGCGGGTGATTTTGGCAAAGTAATATCACTGTCAAACTGTAATTCAGCAAGACATATTTTAATAGCTTTTCCCAAAACCAGGATTTTTTTATGAAAGACACTGTAGGAAATAAATCTAAACACTTAAACTCTGATGTGGGAAAGTATGCTAACTTCTTATTCACATAAAACACAACTAATACAAAAATCCTTCAATAACTGCTACCTTTGTGAATGTTATCGTCTTCAGCTGATCATCTTCAGCCTTCCTGTTGTCTTCATTTACCGGCACCAAAAATATTGTTTTCACATCTGAAAAAAAATCCAGAAATTCAGCTAAAGAAATTCCCCAAATTTCTGAAAAATTTGAAAACCTTCAGGAAGAAAATTCCAATAATTCTTTATAATTTTCCCTTAAAAATATATTTTAAAAAAATCCCCCAAATTTGGCAAGAAAAGTTTTGTAAGTATTTTCACAAAATGAGCAAAAATCTTCTAAAAGAAATCCTAAAAATATCTAAAGTGATTACAAATATATCAGTAAAACTTCTAATATTTTCTTTAAAAACTTCCACAAAAAAATCAACCAAAATCCAGTGAAATTCGCTGGATTTTGGTTGATTCTTTTCTGTGAATGTTCTGAAAGAAACATTTTTTTTCCCTAAAAAATGCTCAAAAATTTCTCAAAAATGTTGACAATGTGGACATAAGAAGTTTCACTGTGAAAATATATTTTTTTACACATTTTCAAACTTTAAATCGGGTCAATTTTGACCCTCAGGACGACACGAGGGTTAAAGTCCTACTTAAGGCTGTATTTTCTGTAACCGTTTGTTCAATCATATGCATGAAATTACCTCAGCATGGGTTTAATCGTGTATATCAATGTGCAGAAATGCAAAAGAATAATGAGTTCTGCTTTTCTCACTGGAATATAATTAAATGTTAAAAGCGGAGAATCAAAGGGTCATTATGGAAACAGCTGAAAGGAAAATAAACGTTGGCTTCCCGGTGCAAGTCGGTGGATTTATCCCAAAACAGTGCTCTCCGTAATGAGGCTTTTGGATTTAATGTCCTGTTCTAAAAGGCTGATTAATCCATGCGTGTGCAGAGTTTCTGTCAGCACAGGTGACCCGTTAATTTTCTTCTAACCCAGTTTCTCCCTGCAGTGTGTAACAGAGTCACAGACCAGTCGCTGACCTATTTCAAGCGCTGTGGAAGCATTTGTCACATCGACCTGCGATACTGCAAGCAAGTGACCAAGGAAGGATGCGACCAGTTCATCGCGGAAATGTCTGTGAGCGTCCAGTTTGAACTGATAGAAGAGAAACTGCTGCAGAAGATCAGCTAGGAGGACTGTGTGACATTCACAAGCGGTAAAACTGCTGTCCACATGGAGGCAGCAGACGACTGTGGAGAGCTGATGTAAAGGGAAGCTGCACTGCTCAGCCAGAATGTAAAAAAAAAAAAAAGAGAAGAAAGTCTTGTCCAGTGAAGGCAATATGACGTTTTTTGTTGTTGCACCTGTTTATAAGTTATTTATTCTTTATATTGATCGTTTATGTATTGTATCACGATTATCTTTTGGTGTTTATAGACTATTTTTTGTTCCAATGCAAAGTTTATTGCATTATAGATTAATATTTTTGTATCAGAAAGTGTTTCATACATTTATGTGCAGTATTAAATGCACAACTGTACAGTATCATGGCATTGAAATTGATAATCGGTCGGCATTACTGTTAAGCTCTTTATCGTGGAGAGGCAAAGGTCTGCTGATTTGTTGCCAAACTGTAGGATGGTAGCTTGTGTTTGTGTGGGTGTTTTTTCTATTATGTTATATGTGCCAGAGCTCTGTTTCCTATTAGACAAAGGTACTGTATATTTTGTTTTCCATATGACGATACCATTTGGATGAGATATCTAGTAGAAAAGTTTTAACAGGTTATTTGCACTGATACGGCAGATGTGAATACTCGAATGTATTCTCGCATACACTATACAGTGTACAGTGTATAAAGCATATTTTTTCAACACTAAAACGTTCTGCTAATTTTACTAACAGCTTGTAGTTAACGGGGTTATATTAACGCACACCGACATCTCCGCCGGTCTCCTTTAGTATTATCGGTGCTTTGTGGAAGGAAGCGTTGAAGCTCTGCATGCAGCTAAGAAATGTTTACACCACAGTCAGTAGATTTAGTAACTGTTAAACAATATAACCATCTGTTTACGCCAGTCCTTAGCGGAACTCCACATAATTAGACAATGAGACTAAGTGTTGAATTAAAATAAAGAATAAGCAAAGCCGAGGAATATTACTTTTGCACAAATCTCTCATGTGATAGACGTGACCAGGTGGAGAAAAAAGCAAGCGGTTCTCTGCTTTTCTTTGTTACTTAAAAAAAAACAACAGCAGTGAATCTGTCTGGTAAAACCAAGAGATGATCGCAGGGTTCAGAAACTCCAGTCCATGTATGTTATTCCCTTTTTTCTGGCGAGCGAGCAGCAGAATTTGTGAACGATTTGTGCAAAATCTAAAATGAAAGAGGCTTTTGTTTTTTCTATATTGTTGGATTCCGCTGAAAGAAACATGTATAACACTGGTTCTGTTCTTAAGTTTTATTATTTATGACCTTTTGAGTTTAACTTCTGAAAAAGCTTCATCGTAGCTCATGGCGTCATTCGGTAGCATCGTTCTTACTGTGTTCATCATTTTTATGTTTCAAAGTCATTCAGAAATTGTGAATTCAGATTTTGCCTAAAAACATACTAACTCAACACTTTAATAATTGAAAAGGTTTTCATTTCTCTTTAAAGCTCAAGTTTTTTCTAAAGTCTTTTGTGTAACTTTTGAATAGCGGTCCATGGCCGTACAGTTCGGTGGATGGGTTTACATTAAAGTTTTATGTTTTTATTAAAAGACCATGCCTCCATGAAATATTTTAGTACATTACTCCAGATCTATCTATCTGTACATACTGTACACGTAAAGCCTTTAGGAAAAGTTAAGTCAACCTTTGAGATATTAAATTCATTTTAAATACTGAGCTATGTGTGAGTTTGGTCCTTTGGGTCTGGAAAGAACTTTATATCAATAAGGAACATGGTTGTATGTTTATGCTGGATATTTAGTGAAAGGTTGCCACATGCCAGCTACAACTAAAATAAAATTATAGAACGAGAAAAGCACTTGGAGAGCGCAGTGCTCCACCAAGGCTGCTCAGTCGACGTATCATTTCCGATGGATGAAATATCCATCCATCCATCCATTCTCTATACACCACTTTATCCTCACTAGGGTCGCGGGGGGTGCTGGAGCCTATCCCAGCTGACTCGGGTGAAGGCAGGGGACACCCTGGACAGGTCACCAGTCTGTCGCAGGGCTACATATACAGACACACAATCACACTCACATTCACACCTACGGGCAATTTAGAGTAACCAATTAACCTCAGCATATTTTTGGACTGTGGGAAGAAGCCGGAGTATCCGGAGAAAACCCACGCATGCACAGGGAGAACATGCAAACTTCATGCAGAAAGATCCCAGGCCCAGGCCGGGATTTGAACTGGGGATCTTCTTGCTGCAAGGTGTAAGTGCTAACCACTACAGCACTGTGCAGCCCCTGGATGAAATATTTCATAACAAATTACCTTGTGCTGTGCACAGGTAGGTGTTATGCATGTGCATGTTATGTATGGATACCGAATTGCATGTAAATTACTCTTGTAAAGGTCTGTTGATCAGTTCATCACTTTTAGCAAGCCTTTGTTTTGCTAGTGTTGAAATAACCGTTCCTACCATGCATTTATTTTGAAGGCATACATGCCTTATATATTTGTGAAATTTAAACTGTGATGGAACTGTTTCCTTGCAGAGGAAAAAGAGATGATAGGGATGACATACTAAACTATGACATTTTTACCCCATTTTGGACGACATACCAAACTGTGACGTTTTTGTGTCATTTTGGACGACATACCAAACTGTGACGTTTTTGTGTCATTTTGGACGACATATTAAACTGTGACGTTTTTGTGACATTTTGGACGACATACTAAACTGTGACGTTTTTGTGTCATTTTGGACGACATATTAAACTGTGACGTTTTTGTGACATTTTGGACGACATACTAAACTGTGACGTTTTTGTGTCATTTTGGACGACATATTAAACTGTGACGTTTTTGTGACATTTTGGACGACATACCAAACTGTGACGTTTTTGTGACATTTTGGACGACATATTAAACTGTGACGTTTTTGTGACATTTTGGACGACATACCAAACTGTGACGTTTTTGTGTCATTTTGGACGACATATTAAACTGTGACGTTTTTGTGACATTTTGGACGACATACCAAACTGTGACGTTTTTGTGTCATTTTGGACGACATACTAAACTGTGACGTTTTTGTGACATTTTGGACGACATACCAAACTGTGACGTTTTTGTGTCATTTTGGACGACATACTAAACTGTGACGTTTTTGTGACATTTTGGACGACATATTAAACTGTGACGTTTTTGTGTCATTTTGGACGACATACCAAACTGTGACGTTTTTGTGTCATTTTGGACGACATATTAAACTGTGATGTTTTTGTGTCATTTTGGACGACATACCAAACTGTGACGTTTTTGTGACATTTTGGACGACATACTAAACTGTGACGTTTTTGTGACATTTTGGACGACATACTAAACTGTGACGTTTTTGTGACATTTTGGACCACATACCAAACTGTGACGTTTTTGTGTCATTTTGGACGACATACCAAACTGTGACGTTTTTGTGACATTTTGGACGACATATTAAACTGTGACGTTTTTGTGACATTTTGGACGACATACCAAACTGTGACGTTTTTGTGTCATTTTGGACGACATATTAAACTGTGACGTTTTTGTGACATTTTGGACGACATACCAAACTGTGACGTTTTTGTGTCATTTTGGACGACATACTAAACTGTGACGTTTTTGTGACATTTTGGACGACATACCAAACTGTGACGTTTTTGTGACATTTTGGACGACATACTAAACTGTGACGTTTTTGTGACATTTTGGACGACATACTAAACTGTGATGTTTTTGTGTCATTTTGGACGACATACTAAACTGTGACGTTTTTGTGTCATTTTGGACGACATACTAAACTGTGACGTTTTTGTGACATTTTGGACGACATACTAAACTGTGACGTTTTTGTGACATTTTGGACGACATACTAAACTGTGACGTTTTTGTGTCATTTTGGACGACATACTAAACTGTGACGTTTTTGTGTCATTTTGGACGACATACTAAACTGTGACGTTTTTGTGACATTTTGGACGACATACTAAACTGTGACGTTTTTGTGTCATTTTGGACGACATACTAAACTGTGACGTTTTTGTGACATTTTGGACGACATACTAAACTGTGATGTTTTTGTGACATTTTGGACGACATACTAAACTGTGATGTTTTTGTGTCATTTTGGACGACATATTAAACTGTGATGTTTTTGTGTCATTTTGGACGACATACTAAACTGTGACGTTTTTGTGACATTTTGGACGACATATTAAACTGTGATGTTTTTGTGTCATTTTGGACGACATATTAAACTGTGATGTTTTTGTGACATTTTGGACGACATACTAAACTGTGATGTTTTTGTGACATTTTGGACGACATAGTAAACTATGACGTTTTTGTGACATTTTGGACGACATACTAAACTGTGACGTTTTTGTGACATTTTGGACGACATACCAAACTGTGACGTTTTTGTGTCATTTTGGACGACATACTAAACTGTGACGTTTTTGTGTCATTTTGGACCACATACTAAACTGTGACGTTTTTGTGACATTTTGGACGACATACTAAACTGTGATGTTTTTGTGACATTTTGGATGATATACCAAACTGTGATGTTTTTGTGACATTTTGGATGACATACTAAACTTTTAGAAAAACACTCAGAGACTGCAGTGCTCTGCGAAGGCTTCTCAGTTGACATATCATTTCCTGAGCATAGGCATGTTATGCATGTGCATTTTATGTATGGATACCGAATTGCATGTAAATTCCTCTTATAAAGGTCTGTTGATCAGTTCATCACTTTTCAAAAGCCTTTGTTTTGCGAGTGTTAGAATAAGTGTTCCCTCCATGCTTTTATTTTGAATGCATATTTTTATTTTACGGGCTTTTATTTTGTCACCATTCCGGCAGTACAGGAAATGTTTATCTAAGAAGCGGTTCCTTGACAACACGAAGACACTGCCGAAAGGTCTGAAAATTCATGCAAAGATGAAAGAAAACGGTTCCACACTGTTGATGTCTAGCAAAGGATGTGTTTAAACTTAGAAGCAGCTGGAATGGAGACAAGCTCTGACGGTGTTTCCTGAAGAAAGGAGTGAAGGACAGAAAGGTGAATTTGTGTTCAAAATAAGGCTGACAGCTGAATGTAAATAAAGGCTTTGTGAAACATCAGGAGCTTCACCATTTTCTGGCTGGGGTTTGCTACATACATGACCTAAATATGTAGCAGGCGGCAGGAATTGATGGGACTCACACCCCACAGTTTAATCAATTGTTAACTGTATGATTTCCAACTGATAAATCACAGTCAATTTGTAGTAGGATCGCAATCACGTGATCTTCAGCAGGTAACTGACAGTGTTCACTTGTTGTCATGGTTACACCAACGCAGTGGGCAGCTATATCTGGCAATGGGAAATCCTTAAGAAAGCTGTGGATCCAGACTATAAGCTGCATCACTGTGAAAATTTAATGACGTGGTCCTTGTGTCATTTCTGACTTCCCCTGAAAATTTCATCCAAATCCGTTACTCCGTTTTTGAGTAATGTTTCACACAGACAGACAGATTCACAAACTCACAGACAAACGTACGCTGATCGTCACATAACTCCGCCGCGTTCCTTGGTGGAGTAATGAAGAGCAGGGTTTTCCTTTCTGGTTTGTAGTACTGCATTTTATTGAATCTAATAAATCACTTTCTCTTGTTTACCAAAATAAAAAGGTTCAACATTCAAAATATAAAGATCCAGGATTATGAGTGCTCATGATGCCCTCTCACTCTGATAATACTGTAGCTGCCCGTGAATGACATCTTGGAGAAACAGCAGCATCAACAAACGGACTTACAGAGTTACAGTGTTGGTTACAGTGGCATGGTGCGAGTGTCAGCGCTGAATCTTGAAGCAGACGACGACAAAAAGGTGCTAGAAAGCAAAGACTCTGACGCAACTTTAATGTTGAGAGAGGGACATGATGGAACTCAAAACCAGCAGAAATACATTCTGAAAAAACGGTATATTTTTATTCTTCGCACTGATTAGAATTTTTAAATCATGTCTCCCAAGTAAAATGGAAAAATATACATTTAATAACTTATCAGTAAACAACAATAGAAGCTATCTATGCGATTCACTTAACAGCGATTCAATAGCAATTATTTTTTAAACATACCACAGGCATACTGTACACAGATATTTTAGTGACATCTGAGTTCACTGGATCTCATGACAAGAAGAAAGTGTGTCATTTGCATAACAGGTTAACGTAAATCCGGCTTCCTCTGCATGTCGCGTCGCTGGGTGATGGATATTTGGAAGGACGTGTTTGACAACGTGACGGAAAGGACGGAGATGTTACACTCAAAAAGAGAGGAAGTAGCACCTGTTACCTAAGATCTGACATTAAAGGACAACACAGTCAAACACATGGTAGACTTGAAAAATCCAATGGTATTGCTTGGTGGAAGTTATTCCAAATTAAAGAAGAATGGGTCTTTGAAAGATAAATAAAATAATATCCAAACTCAAGGTCCACTTTGTAGCTTTTACTGAAGCTTTCTTATCTTCTGGGCAGTTCACATCAGCCATGATATTAAAACCAGTGATGAATGAAGTCGTACTCGTTAATTGAACCTGTATACGAGAGCAAGGGAGTAGTTTGTCCTTACAGGTGGTGTGTTGAAAGCAGAAAAATGGAAAGGTATGAGGATATGAGTGACTTTAACAAGAGCCAACTGGGTCAGAGCATCTCCAAACGAACAGGTCATGCAGGATAATCAAGACTCAGTGTTAAGTGTTTGGCTCACCAGTGATTGGAAATATTAATTTGGCCAAGTGTAAGTTCTTATGAAGGTAAAATTCTACAAAAAAACCCCAAAACACATAAATGAAGAGTTGTGGTGCTACAGACATGCACTGGATGGCAACGGCAAAAAAAAAAAAAAAAAAAAAAATCACACATTTTCTTTTGATTTGAGCAGAAAAGAAATCCAAAAATGACTATCCCCACTAAGATCATGACTCATGAGGTTTTTTTGCATATCATACAGCTTTAGTGAAGGTTGGTCTGTGTGGTTCCAACCCACAGAGGAGCTACTGTAGCACAAACTGCTGAAAACCTCAACACCGTTAAGACAGGACATTGTCAGAACCCACAGTGCATTGCAGCTTGCTACGTTTGGGGCTGAAGAAAAGTGGCCTGGACTCTGTCTTTTGCATGGTCAAGAAAAGATGGTAACAAGACGTACTGTGGGAAGAGGCAGTGTGATGCTCTGGGCAACGTCATGCTGGGAAGACATGGTTCCTGGGTTTGATGTGGGGGTGTTAGTTTGACACGAGCCATCTACCCAAACATTGTTGCAAACCCCAAAAACCCCAGATGTAACTGAGGGTTTGAGTAACTTTACAAAGAGGTCAAAGTGTTGACTTGACCTCTTTGTCAAGTCCAATCCATGGAGACTCCATCTCAACTTCCAAGACTTAAAGCTGCTGTCCGGACTTTCCGTTTGTTTTCAATTAATGTATCATTTTTTAACAAAGCTTAAATGTGTTAGTCTAGTTCGATACTATAATATAAAGTTAGTATAACGCAATATGAAAATTTATTCCTGAGCTCCGCCTTCCTCTCATAGACCCCCATGTTATTCCAAAAAGCGCCGGTTGCTGCCGACCAATCAAGTTCGAGCTTCAGCTTTGTCATGCTGTCAATCAACGGTTACGTGCACAGCAAGCAAGCCCATGCAGAGGTGGGCGAGCTACGCACTACGCAACCGCGCGCACATTTGTTTTGCTTGTGGAGGAGAGAGCATCAGGGCTCAGCAACTTCCAGAAAAGTTACCAATCCCACGGCTTGTCAGGCCAAGAGACTGCAGGACGTTTTTTGGCTCGGGGGGCTTGCATCGCTCCCCGACCACGGCCTCCATAGCCCGCCTGACGGCTTCGTTTAGATGCCGTGGTCGGGGAGCGACGCGAGCCCCAACATCCTCTGGAGGAAGATGTTGGGGCATCTGGGACATACTCTTCGTCAGAGGAGTCATGCAATTCTGAACTCTAGATAGAAATAAATAAACAATGTAACCCATATACACGCGTAAATGCACTAAGTTTGATAAACAACGTCATCGAGAGGGATACACGAGTGTAATCACATATTGAAACTTTACTCGTTCGTCCTAGCAGATTCATGTTATTTTGGTATTAGGACAAGTTAGACTCAATACAGAATTCTAACGTAATTCCTTTATTATTTACTAAATGTAGAAGAGTGGAAAACAGCAAAACAGGCAAGATGCTGCAGCACTCCGGGCACTTCTCTCATGTACTGCGCGCGTGCACAAATAAAGGGGCGAAATCAGAGGGAGGGTGGGACCAACAGTGTTTTGGGAGACGCTGCGATTCAAACTCCGGACAGCAGCTTTAAAGGATCTTCTGCTAACGTCTTGGTATCTAAAATGACAGGACACCTTCAGAGGAGTTCCTTTCCGATGGCTCACATCTGTTTTAGTGGCACAATATTAGGCAGGAGGGTCTCTTGTTGTAGCTCAACCAGCTCCATGACAGACAAGCAAACTATCTGGCTGAAATGTGGTTGAAAGCTCCAGAAAAATGCTTCTAAGTGGACCTTGAGTTCAGGTGTTTTGGTGTCAGAATAAACTTTCACATAATAGATGCAGCCGGATCTGCACGTGGCGCAACCAAGTAGCTAACATAAGACATTTTAGATGAGAAAATGAACAATCACATCCTTCACACAGTAAGTACGTGTCAAATGGTTTAGATGTACACACTTTATCTCCTTAAGTTTATTTGAGAAAATGGGAAGAAAAAATAAACAGAGTAAACTGTCACACCAAGCTTGCTGGTAATGAGATGCTGTAACCTAATATCCACTGAAGGCATGATTTTTGGCACCCTACACACTCCTTCTGTGTGCGAGACGAGACGACTCGGTGCATGTTTCGGCGTTTCTAAGAACACATCTGTTGTTTTTTTTTTAAATCTGATATTGCACATCCTAAAGAACACTGAGGGAAATAACACGGCGTCATGTGGCATGACTGTGTAAACCATATCGACTCTAACCCTGGAATCTTATATTTTTTCATTCAGCCGTTTCTCTTCACAAACACCAAGCCGATCCAGCTTCAAGTATCCACACGACCAACCCCTCCTGTTCTCTCCCATGAGTGGAACCTAAACAGAACGGAGAGCAGACAGTGATGGCAGGGGTTTCCGCTGTGTGTTTAACAGACCAAAGAGAGAAAGAGTGAGTGTCCCGGTGCAGCTGACGACGGTCCACCAGGGGAGGAGAAGTGGGATATGAGTTAGTAAGGGGCAAACCATGGTAGGCCAGAGGCAACAGTCTGGTTTGAGAGACCGGGAAGTTGCTCACGCCTGCTGCAGCATTAGACCCTGTGAGACGTCATGCACAGCAGTTCATCCTCAGTGATAAATTCAGGGCCACGCGCACGCCTGAGGGCCGCTCTTTACACGCACACACAAAGTTTTAAGACTTGAAGACATGCACGGCCCGTACTACGTACTGCCTGCAGATGGGGCACTCGCTCATCCTCTTGCCACATTTGGTGCAGGTCACCATGTGGCCACATTCCAGTAACACGCAGTCAATGATGGCGTCCATGCAGATGCGACACAGGTTTTCGTCTGCCGCCAGCTGAGCTTTGACACCATCTGTGGAGGGAAACACGAGAGATGTTTTCAGTTAACAGCCGTTCTCTGTGGATTCATTAAACGGTGTGGAGATCAGTGATGATGTGTAGATGCTGGTGAACTTCTGCAGCTAGACAACAGTCAACACAACCACCATGACCACTGTTTGGTCCTCTCTTCTATGTCCCTGCTATTATTTACACTGAACAAAGATATAAATGCAGCATGCAAATGGTTCTCTGTTCAGTTTATGAGCTGTTTAACTGGGAACAACTGGGTCAACATATAATTGCAGGACTTTTTGTAGCATAGTTGACATTTTTGCTGTTTTCAGGCCTAAAATCAACATGGTCACCTATAACCAAACACCACATGGCATTTTTACACAAAGATTGTTCTAAATATTATATATACAATTGCGTAAAATTGAAATTGAAAGTTATTTATAAAGATGTTGTAGTAAACCTGTTGACATGCCATAAATCCACACTTGACTCACACACTACTTTATATTAAATAACTCAGAAAGCTTTGGAGTCTTGCCAGTCTTTTCTTCAGGAGGAAATGACATCATGTGGAGCAGGTCATGTGATCTGGAATTTACACACTTTCTTGAGAGGTGTTTTTGTAATGGGGAACTTAGTTGAAAGTGATTTCTGAGACACAGTAGAACTAGTTATTTTCCATATAACATTTGGTATATGGGCAAAAAAGAAAAATCTGTCATGATTATCTCAACTTAATAAAAAGAACACAAAACAGTTTTTGAATAAGCTCATTTTATTATTGTTTTGCTAATTAGAAGGTGGTCATTATTATATTTGGACGGTTATTTAGTTGACATTTTAGTGACATCCAGTCATTTTTTATTAATAAGTGATTGTTTCCATAATAAATAATTCTGGGATTTGTAAAGATATGATCATAATGAACATAAAAACATGAAATTTTTTACTTTTATTAAAAATATGTGCAAGATATATCCCATGGACTTCAAAAGTCCTCAATTATATATTGACTCAACTATTAAGTTATTCCACACTCTAATCAGGTGAGGCTGTAAAGGACAATGATGAGGTAGTGTGACCAGCGCAAAGACAGTCCCTAACCAGTGACTAAAACACCACGTTAAAAAGTAGCTTTATCCAAATGACACGATGCCACAGATGACAAGAGAAAGATGAGAATGGGTTGTTGATGCCCTGCATGCTGGAATGCCAGTTGTCTCCACCTCCACCATTTTTCATCAAAGAAATCATTTCAGAAGTGTGGTACAAATGAGAACCTGCCACATGACCTGGAACCACCTGGAACCACCTGTCACCAGCCAGCTAGCCCATCTGCAAATTAGTTTGCAGTTGGCAACAGAGATGCTAATGAAGTTTTTGGTGTGGTCTACTCAAACGGCGAGGAAGCACATGAGAAAAGCTTGTTCGTGACGTTGTTTCCCACACTAAGGTCTTGATCTAACAGCAGAACACCACTGTATTCAGATCCAGTGTGCAACCACTTGTGCTCATTGGACGCTAGCAAGATGGAGGACAATCCTTTTAATTGATGAGTCATTTTTAGCGGTACACAGACGATAACAGACTTTGGCATTGTACAGGAGAACGCTATGTGGATGTTAACATTGTACTGATAGTGCTGCAAAGCAGTGATGGTACGGGCAGAAATTAAAGATCGACCGATTATCAGTCTGGCCGATTATCGGGACCGATTATCTGCATTGTTATTTTTATTAACTGATTACAGATAAAATAAATTAAATGCAGTACTTTGGCTTTGGGGCAGCCAGGTTTCTGTCTGCAGTCACTTTGTGGTCTCAAGCACATCACAGCTCTGATTGGTTATACGTCGCGAGTAATAGCCAATCAAGACTGAAAGCTACTGTTTACAGACATGGACAGACATTTGCATAAGAAGTGGCTCCAGTGAATTAGCAGAGTTGTGTTTTTAAGGTGAGATAGCAGATGCTGCTGAAGTTGCAATAAACACTTCAGTCTTACACAAGCATGCTCAGTTTCCCTGTTATATTGAAAATGCATGAATAATTCACTGAGAAACTGTTCCGTCTCAATCAATCAGTCTCACAGTGAACAGAGGAGAGTCCTCTGTGGTCACATGATGCTCTGCTGTCATCACTCCTATTTCTGGGGAACATATTCATTCAGTAATCGTTGTTTATGAAGTAATATAATTATGAATGACAGGTTCCCTGCTATATTATAGAACATTTAATGTATATCAATTCCAAATATCGGCTACTAGTAATTGGTATCGGTCCTGAGAAAACCATTTTGGTCGATCTCCATTAGGGATACTCCACAGACAACAAGCACATCTGCATTTCATCAGTAGCAATCTCAATGTCCAATGATAAGAAATCACAACATCTCAATGAGGCAGTGTTGCCGTCCTACCGCAGCCTGCAGGCTCTCCAGATACGTCACCTATCAAACATCTGTGGGATGCTCTGGATGGACGAGTCTAACAATGTTATACTGTCCCCCAAGATGTCTGCAAAATTCACCAAACCCTTAAAAATGAGTGGGGCAAAGCTCAACGAGCCAGAATCAACAACCTCATGAAGTCTTTGCGCTGCAGATGTGTGGCCGATGCAAATAGTGGACTCACTGATCTGTCCATTATCATTTCTAATTTAGTGCATACTTTGGAGCCATCAGTTCTTTTGCAAACTGGATATTTCCATATTACATGCTGGATTTATATTTTTGTTCAGAATAGTGTGATAAAATATTGTCTATGTTGTGCAAAACTGTCCTTGTGAGGTGCAAGTTTTCTGCTTGATGCTGCTTTATACATAGTAACACCAACACCTATACTATAAATCCATTTCTGCATGTGTTTGTTTTTTCACACTCAAATATAAAACACATATTTAACCACAATCATCCAGCCCTTAGTCTTAAATAACAGAACGCATGGCTTCTGGCACCGATTTTCCATGCCAAATTGAAATCAGATGCCAACACAGAAAATAAAAGAGATTTCAATGTGCCAAGAAGCATAAACCAAAGCAGTGGTGCAAGGTGGTGTTTTCCTTTTTTTGATCTGGAGACACATTATCGATACCAAAAAGAAAAGCAATCAGCTCTCCAGTCACAGCTCGGGGGCAGAAACACGCTCTGAGCTTAGCGCTGCTGCTAATACATGATGTCTGTCTGATGGCAGCCAGACAGCCTCTCACATCAAAACCACTTATAATCACCGAAGCAAATTAAGTCAGATCACTGGTTTATGGGAGCTAAACGTCTGATTGCTGACTGATCAGCCTAAATCTGGCTCCTGCTGCTCACATCTTGTGACGGGAAAAGGCCAATCCATCTGCAGCCTGCCTGCTGTCCGTACGCTGCTGACTGCTAAGTGGGCTAATATGATCCTCGAGCCCTTTATGTCAACAAGGAAGCTCGACAATGTAATTACACCTGATGGAGACAGGCTGCCATCGAAGTAACATGATGGCTCATCAAGGGGTAAAAGCTCTTAGCGAGTGCATTAATGACAGGATGAGAGGCTGTCCTTCTGAATGAAATGAGATGACGAGCTCTGGGAAAGGACCAAGTGACAGAATGCGAAGATAATGAAGCAGGCAGGAAGTAAGGACTCCAAGTGACCATAATATGATAACATACAGGATGATGTATGGATCGAGTGGGTAAAAAGGGCCGCAGCATGCCTTCACTCTTCATGAGTACAAGCAGCATCGATGTGGTTCATGGAGGAGATGGAAAAGGTGAAGTGACTTTTTATAATGTCTTACCTCCAACTCCACTGTTGCAGAGAGGTGGAGGATATGCAACCACTTTATAGATAAGAATGGGCAGCAATACAGAAAGTCGATTAGTTTGGGAAACGGTGAATTTGGCATTTAAAGTACTTTTTTGGCTTAAAATGCTTCTTCACTTATTTAGAAAGAGCTAGCTGCTTTAGCAACAACACAAATATGAAAATAAAATGAATTACCTGCAGTTATGCTCACGTTTTCCACTGCAGCAAAAGGAGAAAAAGCAGCATTTTAGTCAAACATAAAATGCACGTGTCGAATTAAAAAGCAGAAAGCAAATGAATGCGACCAAGAGCACTCACTGGATTTCCTGTTCTGCTCGTTTTCTCTGTAGAGTCGGTGCACTCGCTCCAGCAGCTCCCACTTCTCGCAGCAGCCAGAGTAATTGACAAAGTTCCTGGCGAGAATCTCTTTGAGCTGGCGGACGGAGAGGTTTTCTATCGCCTCTTCATTGTCGAGATCAGACAGCGAGGCTCTGATCCTCCTCTGAGTCGCCGGGCTGACCTACAATCCACAGGGGGACAGAGCTGTAATCACTGAATCAGCAGCAGCATCGGATCCGTTTCCACTAACAGGATAAAGACTGCCAGCTTTGCGGAGGTGTTTAAAAAAAAAAGGGATCACACCTCTATGATGTTTTCCGTGGGCTCCAGGTTCAAGAGGGACGCTGTTGGAGTATCCTCATGCTCCTGCGTGAGTGGAAATCAACACAGGGAGGTTAGTTTAATGACATTCAAATACTCAAAATGATTTTAAAACTCATAAGTTAGAATATTAACCCTCCTGTTGTCTTCATTTACGGGCATCAAAAAATACAGTTTAAATATTCAGCAAAAAAATTCGCCAAATTTCTGAAAATTTGCAAAACCTTCAGGAATAAAATTTCAATAATTCCTTAAAAGTGTCCCTTAAAAAAGTATTTTATAAAAATCCCTCAAATTCGGCAAGAAAATCCTTGTAAATATTTTTTAAAAAATGAGTAAAAATCTTCCAAAAAAATCCTTAAAATATCTAAAATGATCACATATATATCAGTAAAATTTCTAATACTTTCTTAAAGAACATTCACAAAAAATCTACCAAAATCCAGTGAAACTGTCTTGATTTTGGTAGATTTTTTTGTGTGAATGTTCTTAAGAAATATTTTTTGAACATTTGTTTTTTTTTTCCCCCACCAAAAAAATGTTAAAACTGCCCCCCTCCCCCATTTCTTAAACATTAAAACGGATCAATTTGACCCGCGGGACGACACAAGGGTTAAAGGACCCCCATGTTGAAAATCCATTATATTGTAAATTTGTGAAAACATGAAGATGGTTACTTCTACTGTTCCTCTAGCCTTTAATTAGATGACAATGATCCCACAACAACAAAAAATCCCTTTCTTTTACTAAGTTGTAAGTCTTGCATGCCCACAGGTCAGAGCTGTGTGAAAACTGTAAATCTGAGGGACAATAATAAATGGTGGAAGCTTGAAGACTGTTTTGTAACCACTGAAGGACTGGTTGTAGTGTTTTCATGTCGCCTTTTGGGCATTCGTGCAGCCTAAGCTTCTCTGGACAGCAGCAGCTCTGCTATATTTAAAGCTACAGAGACCAAAACAGCCTCCTAGGGCTAAAATTCAAACATTACAACCTATCTTTGAGGCATACTGAGCTGAAAATTGACAGATGTATTTTAGAGAACTATGTTAAGTTGGTGAATAGAGGCACAACATGGGACCTTTAAAATGAGGATGCATAATGTGTGAAAATGACAGATTTTCTGCTAAACCTCCTATCTGTGCATTAAAGGCTGCTGAACAGGCAAAATAACAAACTAAACTAATCCATATCCGTTTGTCTCATTCCTATATCAGAATCAGCAAAAAAAAAAAAGAAGCAAATTAAAGTACATCTCCGTCCCAGTCTGACTTTTCCCATGATAATCGACACCATCACAAGATGAAGAGCGCCCGATTACAATTCATAATTTCTTCCAGCTCCATGCGACTATCAATGCCACGATAAAGAAGACGGTTTTAGAACAATCTGCGGTTCAACTTAGGCTGCAGCTGCTCAGATATCTAATGAACAAACAGAGATGTTTAAACACTGACTCAGCTCCCCTTAACTCGGCTGCTAATTATTCTCTTTGAAGGTGGAGGTCAGGAATTTGCTGCATTAAAGGAGAACAAAAGGAGCGACAGAAGAGTTCAGGCACTGTTTGGTGTGAGTGCACGGCTCCGTATTATCTCAGCCACTTATGTGCTTTGAGGAGGCAATATTGTCTCTTTATTCTTTAATCTGTCTTGACAAAAAGAGAGCTTGTGAGGAGCCGAAACAAGCGATAACTGCTATCACAGAGTTCAGCGTCTTCGCTTCTGTGCCGTAAAAAGTCAAACTCTCTCTGTGTGCTTCGACACATTCCAGCTGAGCGTCGTCTCTCTCCAGCCAAGATGTGTTAATAATTCATCCGTCAGTGTCGCGGCGCTGCATGCCTTCACTCACCCAGACATCATGCTTTCCTTCAGGCGAGACTCCTCGGAGACAAAAACACACGAGCAGCAGCCTGCCTCACGCTAAGCGCCAAACCTCTCCAGAGCACAAAGAGTCTTTGGCTTGAAGTTTGATTTCATTCAACCATATAAAAGTACTAGAAAGCACTTGCATAATCTGCCAAGGCTGCACAATCTGCTCAATTTGTTACTTTTGCTTAGACAGAAAACGTTCGGAAATGTTTCATCTGCATCAAAATCATCACAATCATGGACTATGGTGCCTGACTTGTTCCCCCAAAGACCACTGAGATTTATGCAGAAACACGCCCTCTTTGGGACACGTTTTAGATATTTTCAGATTGGACACATTCTGGGGGTCTGATTCAACATGTGCATTAGAAAACCTAACCTCAGTTCACTCTAATTTTCAGCTCCAGCTAACAAGACAGAACAGGGGATATTTCAGAGAAAACAAAACAATAATGCAACAAAAAAATTTTGTGATTAATTATTTAAAAGTAGCAGAAACTGTACACCGACCATCCACAACATTAAAACCTTTGACAGGTAGAGGGAATAACACTGATAATGTGGTTAAAATGGCAGCTGTCAGTGAGTTAGTTCTTGACATTGATGTGTTGGAAGCAGGGAAAATGGGCAGCGTGAGGCTGTGAGTGACTTTGACGTGACGGGGAGACGACTGGGTCAGAGCATCTTCAAAACAGCAGGACTTGAGAGGCGCCTCGGGCTTACTGATGCATGTGGGGAGCAAAGGTCTGCCTGTGCAGTCTGATCCCGCAAAAGAGCGTAAAATGCTCGTAAACCTTTCTGCTGGCTGTGACAGACAGATGTCAGAACACACAGTGCAATGTAGCTCGCTGCAAGTAGCTGCAGACGGGTCAGATTCAGAGGGGATGTGAGCATCAGAAGTGAACCACGGAGCCATGAGGAGGCTTCAACTGATGAGTCACGTTTTCTTGTACATCATGCAGACAGCATCGTGTGCGTTGTTTACTTGGGGGAGAGATGGCAGCAGGATGCACTGTGGGAAGCTGGCAGAGGCTGTGTGATGCTCTGGGCAGTATTCTGCTGGGAAAACGTGAGTCCCGGCTTTCATGCGGATGCTACTCTGACACAACTTTCTACCCAAAACGATACATTTCTTCATGGTATTCCCTGATAGCAGTGGTGTCCTTCTGCAGGATAATGCTCTCTGCTACACTGCAAAACTGTTCAGGGTTAGCTTGATAAACATGACAGAGTCCAAGGTATTGACTTCTCAATCTGATCGGGCGTCTGCAGCTACAACTTCCAGGACCTTTAAGGATCTTCTGCTGTTGCCTGATACCACAGGTCACCTTCAAAGCTCTGCAGAGGAAATGCCTCGATAGATCAGAGATGTTTTATCAGCACACGGGGGATCTACACAGCATTAGGCAAGGGGTCCTAATGTTGCGGCTGATTTAAGTAAGCAGGACAACATTATATAATACATAATATTCAAATTTATGATCAAAATCTAGCCAGGTTTAAGGCAGATTGCTGCAGAAATCTTGACACATTTTTATCATCAAGTCTTCACATTCAATATAATTGCTGATCTTAAATAAATATACGCACCACAAAGTAAAATCACAGAGGGAGATATAATCTATAAAGGATGAGAGACGGGATGTACTGTAGTGTCTGTGCTGTGTGGCTGCGAGCTGTGACGCTGTGGGGAGTTCTCAACCTGTGTGTCTCTTACATAACAGAATCAGCCTATGTAACAGACCTAAAAAAGGCAAAAGGCTTAAGCTGCCTGGCTGCCTGGTCTGAGGGCTCTGTGCTAAACACACAGCTCACACAGCTGTTTCCAGCTGTCACATGGACGCTGTGCTGAACACCGGACCAGCAGTGCAGCGCTGAGCCTCTTTAATATCAATGGAGAGGGAGGGAAAAAAGTGCCGAAATGTAGCAGAATTTCAAGCAGGAAAGCTTCATTCATAACAAAAACACAGAAGAAAAGAACAAAGCATGAGATCCAATGAAATTAGTGACAAAAGACATGCACAAGGGGGTGTTTGTTTGTTAGAGAGTTGAAGGAAAGGAGTCTACACTGCAAAAACTCAAAATCTTACCAAATCTGTTTGTCTTATTTTTAGTCAAAATGTCTCAACCCACTCAATTTAAGATAAATTCTCTAAACCAGTGACATTTCAGCAAGATGGAGGGACTTGTTTGAAGACAATGCATCTTAAACAGAGGAGCATTTTTTCCAGTGTAATTGAAGCTTGCAGTAAAAGTTGACTTCACCTTTGAAATTAATTATGTTGGATAGAATGAGGACAGATGTGAGAGAAGTATGGCATATGGAAATCAGGGGATGAGTGATGGTGTGTGTGCGTGCGTGTGTGTGTGTGTGTGTGTGGCTGCAGAAAACGCAGCTCGGCATGCAAACACACACCGAGTATCTGTTGAGTGTTTGCGCACACAGACCTGGCTGGTGGTCCCTGAGCTGTCACTTGGGCTGAGCACGTCTCCCTGAGAGGCGGATAGGACCGACTGTTCAGAGGTGGAGCGCGTCGCAGAAGGAGGCGAGGCGGCACGTGAGTGGGGAAGCGAGTGCAGACTGTCAGTGTCATCTCCCCCTTCACCTTCACCGTCCTCTTCCTCCTCCTCCTCCTCTTCCTCCTCCTCATGCGTGTCCTCTCCTTCTTCTTCTTCCTCCTCCTCTTCCTCTTCCTCCTCCTCCTCCTCTTCGTCCTCCTCCACCACCGCCGTCGGGGTCTCCCTCGTCCCCTGATGGCAGAGCACCAGGTCCACCAGGTCCTCCTTCTCCCTGCAGGTGTCGGTGGGGATGTTGCGCAGCAGCAGGTACTGGCGCAGGTCTTTCACTCGGAGCTGCATGAGTCGAGGCCGCTGGAAGGCCGTGCCTCGCAGCAGGTGGCAGGTCGTGCAGCAGCGCAGATTCTCCTGCAGCACCGAGCACAGGGCGCAGAAACTCTTCTTACAGTCGCAGCAGATGTGCTGCAATGGGAAGTAGAGATCGAAAGACAGACGGGATGTGATCAGCTATTCTTTTTCTTCTGAGTGAAGCAACCAAACTTGTTCTTCAAGTTTTTTTTTCCACAACAACATCAGTTAAGAAATCGTTTTTATCATCACTAAATGATCCCTGATGTCTGACATCTGTCAGCATATTAAACTGTTTACCCTCCGTGTTACTTTTGATGAATAAATGAACAATCCACTGTGAGGGATTCATCTGATTGGAGCTATAAAAATGGGCCAACTGAAGTCACTGAAGCTCCTGTTTCCATGGATAGAAACCCGCTGGCAGGTTTAAAAAGCATGTTGGTTTTTAGAACTATGCCACTCATCAGAGCTGGAAATTATAAAAACTGATTTTCAACTTTCAAAAAGATCCTTCAACTATTCATTTGTTGCTCCAGGGGAAAATGTAACCAAATCTAAGCTTGAAATTGTTACATTTCATATGTAGAAAGATAAGATAAGATAAGATAAGATAAGATAAGATAAGATAAATAGATAAATAGATAAATAGATAAATAGATAGATAGATAATTTATTAATCTCGAGGGAAATTCAAATTTACTATTATTTAATTTATTCTATATGTATTATGTAAAATTTACTAATAATAAACCATTTGCACTAATTAGATCCTGTAAGAAAAAAAAAAAAATCAACAGTCACGTCAAAAAAATTCTGGGATTTTCAACTTTTCTGTGACCAGACAGGAGACAAGCACAGAAGCAACTTTAAAATGTAAGTAAGAAAAATGTTCTACAGTCAATATTTTGTCATCAAGCATTGGTAAAAATTCACACGGTGACTCCAGATGCTTTAAAAAAAATCTTAAGAAATTCAACTTTCGTTTTTCTCTTTTTTTGACTTGTATTGTAACTGTCTTCTACTGCACTGAAGATATTTTTGAGTTCTGTCAGCTTCTAGCTATTGTTGTACTGTTTCCATAGAGTTGCAGGACTTTTTATGGCAGCGACAAATGAGCATACATTGAGTGAAAATGTCCAAAACAAATGCCTGGGGTTTCGAAGGTTAATTTTTAAAACTGGAATGTGTTTTTTCTGTGGACCAATAATCCTATTAACACATATTCATATCCACATATAGACATCTGAAACAGGGGCCAGTCATTTATAAGAAAGGAGTAAAGAAAAGAGAAGTACGCTATCTGTAGCTCCTGGTGATGTTTGACATTTTACAGGCTTAACACTGTCTCCTGATGCAGAGCAGCTGAGTAGATTGACACTTCAAATGGGCCGGAAAGCAGGTCAGCCACGGCTGTAAACATTTCCTTATCACTTGTGCACAAACGTGCTCTTGGTCCACCAGAGGCACATTTCCACCGTAACAGACACTTTTCTTCAATCATTTGTTGTTAATCCCCCGGCAGGCCTTCTTCCCGTACTATGAAAATATCACGCTGACACGCGAATGGGAGTCGACCCGTCAGAAAAGGCAACTGGTGCGAGGATGAAGAAAGAGCAATCTGACGCAGAGAGGAAGCTGAGCGCTGCGGCGTTTTCTCCGGTGTCTCAGACTGTCAGGCAGATATATTCTGTTATTAAACTCTGATACGCTGAGCTGTGTGGAGACCTAAATGTCAGAAAAACCATGTGTGCAGTAAAATAACATGCATGCAGAAGAAACCTGCACTGCAAAAACTCAAAATCTTACCAAGTCCATTTGTCTTATTTTTAGTCAAAATGTCTCATTCCACTTGATTTAAGATAAATTCACTTAACAAGTGACATTTCAGCAAGATGGAGGGACTTGTTTTAAGACAATGCATCTTAAAATTCTTAAGTCAAACAATCTTGAAATTATCTTGTTTTGAATTGTATTTTACAAGAAAACTCAAAATAAGTTTAGCCCTCGTGTCGTCCTGCGGGTAAAAATTGACCCGTTTTAAAGTTTGAAAATGTGGAAAAAAATATATATTTTCACAGTGAAACTTCTGATGTCCACATTTTCAACATTTTTGGGAAATCTTTGAACAGTTTTTGGTGGAAAAAAAGAAATAGTAAAAATATTTCTTAAGAATATTCACCAAAAAAAATCTATCAAAATCCAGTGAATTTCACTGGATTTTGGTAGATTTTTTTGTGAATATTCTTAAAGAAAATATTAGAAGTTTTACTGGTATATATATATATAATCACTTTAGATATTTTTAGGAATTTTTTTGGAAGATTTTTACTCATTTTTTTGAAAATATTTACAAGAATTGTTTTGCCAAATTTGGGGGATTTATTAAAAAAATACAACTTTTAAAGGAAATTTTTAAGGAATTATTGGAATGTTCTTCCTGAAACGTTTTTGTTGTTGCAAATTTTCAGAAATTTGGGAATTTTTTTGCTGAATTTTTGGATTTTTTTTCAGATAAGGAAACAATATTTTTTGCTGCCTGTAAATGAAGACAACAGGAGGATTAATACATCTCAAATTAGGAGATCACATGAGAGCGAAAATCTATTTTTGAGTGAAAAACAGGGTTTTTTTTTAGCATATCTGGCTTATTTCAAGACACCTAAGCTTGACAATCCTGGTAAAATACGGCTTAAAATAAGTTTTCCAGCTAATTTTAAGATCTTAATATACTAAATATCATATCTTATTTTCAGAAATCTTCCCAAGCCATTTTTTCACAAGTTCTATTGGCAGATTTTTTTCATTTATTTCAAGGTAAAAGTTCTTTGGAATAAGTTTTTTTTTTTTGAGAGAGGCATTTTTCCAGTGTGCCCACTGTATTTAAAGAATAGATAAATAAATGTAAAGTTGTTCTTCAGAACACTGGTGGAGTGATAGCAACTTCTCAAAAAAAAAAGAATGCCAGTAAAGAAAACAATATCCTGCCTTTAAAATTGTGAAAAGAATCCCATTATTTTAATATGGATTTTTGTTTAATACCGTATGAGTGGACAAAATAATATGGAACTGGTTCACATTGAAATGAAAGAAATATTAGTTTCAGGAAATCCATATGATTTTGCAGGTTTCTGCATTCAGACTGTTTGTTCAGGAAGAAACTGTAATTATGGAGGTCCGTGTTTCCTTAAATGCACCGTGCTGTCGTGTCACTGCTCACAGCTGCACGCAATGATTACATAATTGTGAAAAAATAAAAAGAAGCTGACTGTTCGTTGCTGACGCTCCTTCCCCCAGTCGATTTTTCCACAGCACTGACGTAAAGCGAAGCCAGAAAACATGCAGAGACGTCTGGACATATAGGTCTGTATTAACAATGAATGGGAGTTGTGTCTACCTTGCGTCTGAAGACGGAGAAGGCCAGTCCACAGGCCTTGCACAGCTGCCCGGCGCTCCCTGAGCTGGTGGGGGGGTAGGTGGAGTACCCAGCGCTGGGGGCAAAGCGGAAGGGCCCCGCCCCCGCTCCAAACCCCGGCTGCTGCGCCCTCACCGTGCCCGTACCCATCACCTCGTTCAGCAGCCCACAGCATGACGCCCACATGGACGATGCCCCCGCCTGGGGAGAAATCAGACCGAAAGAACCACTCATGTACGTTTACAAAGCACTTTAAAATAGCAAAATGTTAGCATTCTTTATAAATGTGAAGAAATGTCCATATAATGTCCTCTGACTGTTTCATATACGATTTATTAGAGAGGGAACATTGTGGGAGTTTAGCAAATAAAAAGCCACTATGAGGAAGTCTCCTGTGACGATTAATGCCTCCTGGCCTGCATTTTTGTTTTGTAGGCACGCTAAAATGTGTCATGTCAGCATCATTGTGGTGTATTAGTTGATTGTAATTGCCATTAGAACCAGATCAAAAGACCCACACACGAGTGTACAACTTTAGAGATATCCAACACATATGACTATACAGTACATTAAATCTGCAAACGTAAATATTCTTTAGGAATGTGAGGCCACAAAGTTAATGTGACTGTTTCACATATGGTCCTCATCAGAGAGAGAGCATGGTAGGAGTTTAGCTAATAAACGGGCCGCCATGAGGAAGTCTCAAGTGATGATTAATGCCTCCTGACCAGCATTCTCATTTTATAGACAAGCTGGAATTTCTTATGTCAGCATCATTGGGGTCTATTGGTTGATTGCATTTGTCATTAGAGTGGTTCATGACAGAATCAGACCAGAAGACCCATGCTCCCTTATTCGGCGTGTTGATGACGGTGGTGGAAAGTGCTGTCTCACAAAGCAGCACAAAAACTGTTTAAGTAGATGGAGATCTAGTGATTGTTTGATTGCAGAAGATGAAGGAGATGCATGGCAGAAAATTTACAGTAAATTTGCTGCAGTAGGTTACCCAACCAGATGGAGTCTCTGACTGTTTGATACTGTAGTGACACGAGGAGGTGACTTGCAGAACTAGCAGTTCTGTGTTGGCAAACAGAGAGCATTGTGGGAGTTTAGTTAGTAAAGGGTCACAATATCAAAGTCTCCTGTTCTGATTAATGGCGTCCGAATTCAGAATCTCAGCATTACTGTGGCCCATTGATTACTGTGTTCAACATTAGAGTTGTCCACGTTATCTGACTGCTTTAAAAACAGCTATCAGCCCATTAAGCTCATTTTGTGTTGCTAGTTAGTTGACTGCTGACTGATATCGCTGGCGGTTATCAATTAAACAAATTATTGGATAAATATACTCATTTTATTCCATGACATCGAAACTTTGCTCTGTAACGCCAAAAAGAGCTGAAGGTCAGCGGTGAAAGAAATACTTAGATATTTTAAGGAATTTTGGTAAAATTAGCAACATGATAGAGCAAAAATTGTCTGTTCCAAACAAAAGTCAAGCATCCAAACATGCATAACAAGTAGAAAACAAACAACTCGTTATGCAAAACAACTAACTTCATAATGATGTTCACTACCATTCAAAGTTTGGAGTCACTTAGAAATGTCTTTAGTTTTGAAAGAAAAGCAATGTTTTCAATGAAGATAACATAAAATTTATCAGATATAAAGTGTAGACATTGCTAATGTGCTAAATGACTATTCTAGCTGGAAACAGCTGATTTTTAATGGAATATCTCCATAGGGGTACAGAGGAACATTTCCAGCCACCATCACTCCTGTGTTCTAATGCTACATTGTGTTAGCTAATGGTGTTGAAAGGCTCATTGATGATTAGAAAACCCTTGTGCAGTTATGTTAGCACATGAATAAAAGTGTGAAATTGCCTAGGTGACCCCAAACTTTTGAACACTAGTGTATATTGTAATATTGGATTACAATTAGTGGTGTAGTAATGTTCACACGATAAAGTTCTCATAAGAAATCACAACTTATTTGCTGTCATATTATTTTGAAACTACATCCAACATGAGTTACCAAATAAAGTGAAGCAAAAAGTGCAATATTTCAACTGTAGTGGATTAGTAGAAAAAATAAAGTCCCTTATAATGATACAAATAATTGATTTAACGCACTTAAGTAGTTAGTCTCAATTGGTAGGAGTGAAGACAGAAAAATGAAAAAGATCGATGAATGAGAAAGACAGAGGGAGATAATCTTTCTGAGTGCTCTTTGAGGTTCGAGATAATTCAGCAGCAGAGACTCTTAAAATCTCTTATTAATGATATTTTCCAAAGAGCACTGCGGGGTAAACTTCCCAGCCACTGCATTATTTTGAGTGACGTTGAATAAGAGGCTATGCGAGGAGCCTCAGCTATACCACAATTATCTCGTGTAGGTCAAGTGGGAAGAGGCGGACGCTGCAAACATCCAAACTAGCTGGAGTCAGCGTGTAAAGCAACACGAGTGGCCACGCAAAAACAATCAGCCGGACGTGTTTTCTGATCACAAGACGGCTATAAACCAGGGAGCAAAGATGGCGTGATGGGAGCCACAGCTCCTTGGAGCATACTGATGAGGAGGAGCAGGGAGGGGGAGGACAGCCAGGAGAGAATATGTCTTCTGTTGTTCCCCAGGCTGCAGAATCAATAGCTGACATGAGCATAATGTAAGCCTTCTGTGGTTCCCGGCTCTATGCGGAAAACAATGGAATTCACAGGGTCCTGCCACGTCTCTTCTTAAAGCAGCGCTCTGCTCCGACTTGTCACAAACACCCTGTGATCTGACCTCACCCATCTGCTTAGGGAGCTGTTATGTAATCTTAGGAGCGAGGCACTATATGTGGAGTCAGGACAAGAAGGAGGAAGGTCTACCCCCACTGCAAGCAGACAGCCAGGACGTGTCTGCAGAGTTCAGGCCAGCAGCTCATTCATTCATTTAGCAGCGTCTGGTAGAATCTGTTAGCATTTCTGCTGTCCATCTATCAATCTGTTTATCTCTAGACTAATCAGCTGAATCCGTTTGTTTTGTAGAGCTGCAACTCATTTTTACAATCCATTTATTCCTTAATAATTTTTCAGTTAATTGATCTTTTTTCCATTCAGAAAAAATGTCACCTCACAGCCCCAAGGTGATATCTTTAAATAGCTTGTTTTGTAAATTAAAATAGAAAAATATTCAGTTTAGGTTTTGTGGGGCTGCAGCTAATTTTACAATCCATTAATCCTTTAATTAGTTTTCTGGTAACTGATCATTTTTTTCATCTAAAAAAATGAAGAGAGAAAAATGTCTACTCACAACCCACTGTCATATCTATAAATAGCTCGTTTTCTGAGTTCAAATCTGATAAGATTCAGTTTACAGCGATGGAAACGATTAAACTAAATTCAGTTTATGTTTTGTAGGGCTGCAACTACATTCAATACCCATTAATTCTGAATTAATTCGTTATTTTTCAGGTTATTGATCAATTTTTAATAAAAAAAAAACAGAGAATAAAAAATGTCAGTTCACAGCCCAATTTGATATTTTAAAATAGATTGTTTTGACAATTTAAATCTAAAAATATCCAGTTTACAGTGATGAAAACTAATGAACTAAATTCAGTTTAGGCTTGTAGGGTTCAAACTAATTTTAAAATTCATTAATCCTTTAATTAGTTTTCTGTTAACTGATCATTTTTCCATTTAAAAAAATGGAGAAGAAAGAAAAATGTCAACTCACAGCACAAGATGATATCTTAATATAGCTTGTTTTGACAATTTAGATCAGAAAATATTCTGCCTTATAGTGATAAAAACTATTAAACTAAATTCAGTTCAGGTTTTGTGGGGCTGTAACTATTTTACAGTCCATTAATCCTTTAATTAGTTTTCTGTTAACTGATCTTTTTTTGTCTAAAAAATGGAGAAGAAAGAAAAAATGTCTACTCATAGCCCAATGTTATATCTTTAAATAGCTTGTTTTGTTAATTCAAAACTATAAATATCCAGTTTACAGTGATTGAAAGCTGGCAAATGCAGTCAATCCACTAATTCAGCCTGAACATTTAGTTCATTTTGCGGTTGTACATCTTGTTCTCAGTAAATCTCTGCATTAGCAGCTGACTTTCTCATGATCCTCCTCTAACTTTGTGTTTGCAGACGTACCACGATGCATAACAACTTGCATTTAAAGCCTGTGGCATAAACTTGACCTGACGATGAGCTGCTAAAAAAGTCTCCCTGGTTAGAAACAGCCTCGCTCATACGGGAGCGAAGCCTCCTGAAAGGATGTTTACTGCATCAGATGAGGAGCCGCTGCAGCCTGGCCGTGGATTCAGTCTGATTTTGGCTTAGAGCCAGCAGCACCATCTCCCTCTGTCACTTCAATTAGCACACTGTAAGCTCTGCGGGCAGGGAGTCCCGAAAAACAAGTGACAAGTGCAAACATCGCATGTACTACACTGTTCTTTGTTTTGTTTGTTTTATCACTGATATTTCTCCGCAGTCTGTTATCTTCAGCTACGCCTCTGGGAAAACTCTATGTGTTTTTTGTCATCTCTATCACCTTTATGTGTCATTTCTCCAGCAAATAATTCAGATATTTCTCACACTGTTGCAGGAATATGACAATACAATCCCACATACACACACAAACAAATCCACCAAGAGGGGAAAGCAGCAAAAATTAACCGAGATTTAAATAGGAACACCCACAGGGGAGGACGAACAGTGATCTGACCTCATAAAATGAGCTTTTGATGATCAAAACTCAAAAACTGCATCGAGCATCAACAAGTGAGCAACACACAACTGTGTGGGACGAGGCCTAAATGGGTCACAGACAGACTGGAGAGTTTAACTACAACCGAGGTGAGTCAGACAGCAAGTAAGAAGAGTTTTTAACTTCCATTGAGCTGCATCATTTTCACAGAGTTCTGACAACACTGATACACCCGTCTAAAGCGGCTAATACGATTAGTGGAGTAGTTCAGGAAGTCTGAAATAAATAACTCTAATGACAACACACAGTCATTTAGGTAATAAGGATGCACTTAAGTTGCATTATGGAAAATGTAGGATGCTGTATACTTAGAAGTTGAAGCACATTAGCGATTAAAAGTCAGGAAATCTCAGCCTCTCCTACTTTGATTTCTAACATTTACTTTTAAAATCGGACTCTCACCAGCTTTATGGAAGTTCAGTGTAAATTGTTTGGTTATCCCTTTAAGTGTGAGTCTGCAAAATCTCAGTTATGATATAAAAAATAAACACTCACTTGCCAGTTTATTAGATATACCTTGCAAAAACTAATGCTGTCCAGCAATAAACCCCCTTCATGACTGTTATAATGTTCAGTGTATGCTGAAGTGGCGATTAAGCTGTGTGATCATTGTAGTCATGCAGTTTGCAGTGGGTCAGTGTATAACTGAGGGACTTCTGAAGGGCATGGGATATACCTTGCATACATTTTCATTAAAAGTAAAAAACTAATGTTTTTATGTTCATTATGATCATGTCTTTACACATTCCATAATTATTTATTTAGGAAACAATCACTTATCAATAAAAAAATGACTAGATGTCACTAAAAAGTCAACTAAATAACCGTCCCAATTTAATAACAACCACCTTCTAATTAGCTAAACAATGATAAAATGAGCTTATTAAAAATTTGTTTTGATTGTGTTCCTTTTCTTAAGTTGAGATAATCATGACAGATATTTATTTTTTTTGCAATATATCAAATTTTATATGAAATCACTTTCAACCAAGTTACCATCACAAAAACACCTCTCAAGGAAGTGCGTTAATTCCAGATCACATGACCTGCTCCACATGATGTCATTTCCTCCTGAAGAAAAGATTGGCAAGACTCCAAGGCTTTCTGAGTTATTTAATATAAAGTAGTGTGTGAGTCAAGTGTGGATTTATGGCATGTCAGCAGGTGTACAACATCTTTATAAATAACTTTCAATTTCAATTTTATGCAACTGTATATATAATATTTAGAAGAATCTTTGTGTAAAAATGCCATGTGGTGTTTGGTTATAGGCTGCCATGTTGATTTTAGACCTGAAAACAACAAGAATGTCAACTATGGTACAAAAAGTCCTGCAAAATATGATTGTATTTTTAATTATATGGGCCTTGGTTGCATCCTGGTTAAAGAACACACCACATAATGTCAGCATCCACATATTGATTCTGCCTGAGGACCTTTGCTCCATGCCCCCCCACCATCTCTCTGCCTCCATGTTTCCTGCCTCTCTACACTACGACCTCTCAAATAAAAACAGGGGGGAGGGGAAGCCAAGCAATTAAAAGGTTTTCCATTACATTGATGGAAACATCATAAAATATGAAACATAAATCAGTCCCGCTCAGTGATCTGCAACCCAGATATTAAAAGATTACAACGAAGTCTGTTTACAGCTCTTGTTTGGCGTTGCAACTAAATCCATGACGGTAATGTCAATAGATGCTCGTCGAAATGCAGCCGGTCGAATATTAGAAGTTAAGCGCCTCCAGATAAACAGCAGGAGACGCAAAACAGCATGGAGATGTAATTGAAATATCATCATCCAGCTGTTTTTATGCAGGTGAATGGAGCCGATTCGAACAATTATGCAAAATAACTGCAGTCGGCTCAGATAATTGTGCAATGACTGTGACGGGGAAGTATCACTGATTAAAGCCGTCAGAGGGAGTCAGTCTGATAAAATTCACTTTGAAAACTACACAAGCTACATTAGCTGCTGCTAGCACTGCACAGCATGAATCTCTGAATGAGCTGGTGCTGATTAAGGTGCATTGTGGGTAATGTAGGTTTCTGCAGAAAAGAAGCATGCATAAATGAAAAGGTGGATTTATTTTCTAATATGTGCGCCTGTCATCTGGAGTCTGCTGCAGGAATGCAATGTTAAAGTCTTTAAGATGATCTTGTGTCATGTTCCTGAGACCAAGTCGACGCTTTTGTAATCACATTGCAGCCATCAACTCACAGATATGCACCAGACACAAAGAATTATGAGGATTTTCAGGGTAAACTCATCAGATATACCTCCATCACCCACCGTCTCTTTCTCGCCTTTCATTTCCTCTCCCTCTCAGTTCACCGTCTCTCATTTTTCCCCCTTGCATCATCTGGAAATGTCACTCACACTGTGAAAAGTGAACCGAGCCAGCTGCCTGTTTATACCGGAGATAATATTGTCAGAGAAAATAAACTTGTTCGTTTGCCGCCTTTCGTCGTTTGTGTGAGAGTGATGAGACTAAACGTAATATTTCATATAGATTACACATTACCCAAGCAGACTGCTGTGGCCTGCGGACGTCAAATCCACTGAAGTCTGGAGAGTTACGCACATAAAAGTCAAGATGCTACCAGCAAAGTTTGGTTTTCTGTGTACAAAATAGCAGATTTGCATGGTCTACTCCAAACGCAGAGGAACCCTTTGGGCGGGATTCTCGCCTTTGGTGCCGCAATACAAACAGCAAATGACTGCTGTGGAGACTGTTCTGCAATATAAAAGCACGATGGGACTATTTCACAACCATCACCAGAAATCTGTTATGCCCCCTGGACTCTCTTTATAGCTTTAGACTTCTTAGAAGACAGCCCCAAGTGAATTTAGTCTCATTTGGAATGAAGTGTGATCCACTGTGCTGCATCACCCGCTACATCTAAGAATTTCAGCAGAGATTTGCTCCCACAACATTCAAGTATGTGCTCATTGACGGCTGGGAAAATGAAACGTTGAGAGGATTCTGACTGAAAAATATCTGAAAATTAAACATACATGTTAAATTATCATGGATCCAGTTAGAGGTCTAAAAAAATATGACCTTGATGAAACCTACTGTACAGCAATCTTTCCCCTTTTCAGACACATGCTTACACAATCCAGCTAAACACCGTCCCTTCCACAGGGGCAGAAAAGCTGCTTTTCAATTTAAACCAGATTAGTCAATAAAACATCACATCCATTTTGGTTTCCTGGGACACAGTGAGTGATGATGTGCCTTAGGAAAATTAACTTCACAGACTTAAGCCCTCTGTTCTCTTATCTTCCACAACACTGTGATAAGCAGTCGTGAAAAACGTATTTAAATGCTTAAATACAAAAAAAATGCATTTGCAGAAAACATGCTAATGAGTCCAAATGTGTCGTACTCATTGTGAATAATAGATCAATCTGTCAGTGCATTATTGTTGCATTGTGTCTGAATGAAGGTACACAGTATAAAATCATGTCCTCTGCGATTAAAGCCTGAACCAATAAAACACTGTAGTAATTCTGAAGGCTTCACACACTGTCGGCATGTTTATTCTCTAACAGCACATTAGATTTTAGGAGCGCAGCTAAAAGCATGATAGTGAAAAGTAACCAGTATTTGCAGCTGTGACTTTTATGCAGTACAGTGGAGCAAATTCACCTCGGAGGCAAAGACAAAAGAGAGGATGCATCATGCTATTTAATCAAAACAACAATAGGTTTTTAGTAAATGTCCAATGCTGCATGAAACCTACACAGAAGCGTAGCATTACTCTAAAACACATCAGAAAATGGGTAAAAGCAACTAAAGCAAATATATATCGCAAAATATCACTGGATGCATTACATTGCTGTTTTCTTTTGAGACTTTATCCTCCCTGCCATACATTAATGCGCATTTCTGATAGATACAACCACTAGTGGCCCTATGAACTGAACTTAGTGCAGCTTAAACAGAGAAAACAGACAAAATACAAGCACAGAAAATACCTTCACAAGAGCTGCAACGATTAATCGGTTAGTTGCCAACTAATTAACTGCCAGCTATTTTGATAATCTATTAAACAATATAATTTTTTTAAAGAAAAAACTTTTAATTCTCTAATTCCATCCTCTGAAACGTGTACTTTTTTTGCTTTCTTTTCTTTTCTCTGACAGTAAACTGAAGGTCTTTTGTCTGTTCAACATTCTTCAATAATTTCTGGCATTTCAAAGACCAAAACTATAAGAAAAGGAAGAAAATAATCAACACATTAATTGACAATGAAAATAATCATTAGATGTGGCCCTTATCTTCAAAGTGGCAACTAACGTGCTGCACTGAGAAATTCTGCAGCGGGAAAAAACTGACAAATGCAGAAATGTGGCTAGAAGCTACAGTGTTAGCTGTGTATCTGCTGTTAAGCGTGCACTGCTTAAGTGTTGATGTTCTCCTAGCTTGTATGTATTTTCTTTGGATCATAAACTGTCTGTCCTTTCACAGAAATGTTCTGTTTAACCAGGAAACTCAAAAAATGTCCAACTACATGTCCTTGAAAACAGGGCTCTAATAACAACAACAACACAGTGACGTTACAGACCAGAAATCACAAATCTATGGCAAGTCACATCTGTGCAGTAGAGTTGAGTATTAGGCTGTTAGTTCTGGCTTGTGGGGTGTTGTCAGACTCTTCCTGAAGGGTTTGGTGAAGTTGGTGGACATTTTGACTGACAGAATCACATTGTTGAGCATCATGTGGCGACAGTGTGTTCTACCACGCTGTCTGAAACGGCTTCTCAGGTGACAAATGTTGGAGTTATTGACATTCAGAGGCCCTGTCTGAGATGCCAGCATGCAAAACAAACTGTTGTCGTCTTTTTCTTGTCAATTGTGGGATCGTGTCATTTGAATAAAGCAGCATTTTAGAGTGGCCTTTGGTAGACACTGGTTAAAGTAGTGCCTGATGAGGATGTGGATAAACTAAACTAAACTTTTTCTGCATAATTTGCAAACTTTAAACCGTTTTCTAACCAAAACATTGCAAATCAGTTTTTTACTTTCACACCAAGTCAGAAAATGCACTATTTGCATGCTTTGTTTGTGTTTTTGTGCAGTCTTATTTCACACCTCTTGCAGTGAGAAAGCTATTTCCAGATTGAGGGCATCCACCATCCAAACTAACCACTGATGCATGCAGAGATCCTCTAATGAAAACCATCCAGCCGGCTACAGTACAACTGCAATAACAGGTGATTAACTGTCAGCCGCTTTGACTATCCTCAGAAGTGACTGATGCTGCTGCTCATGATGATGATGATAATGAAGATGACCGGTTGTAGTGTCAGCTCTGCTTCACCTCTCAGAAACCTGCTACCAGCACCACCAGAGCTCCAATGACATCATCGCCATCCTCTTCATCACCATCAGTCCTGAGCTGCCAGACGGCATCATCACCTTCACCTCCCAGTGCTGCAGCCCGCCGCTGCCTCTGCTCCAACACACACAAACACACAGTCCACAGAGAGCAAGGAGACTCCTGCACACAGCCTCGGACCTCAGAGGTGATCCTCAGCCTCCTCCTGAGAAACCTCCCCGCACCAACTCACTCACTGACCGCAGCTTCGATCTCGTTAGAGCGGATTAAAGCCTGACGATGAATGGACGTCGCTGCTCCGGCTTTAGTCCACTGAACTACCACACTGAGGGGTCAAAGCAGGCTCATTAAAAGGCTACACACTGTACCCAGTGTTTATCAGGACGGCTGGACATGCAAAGGGGAAGCGATTCAAGGCTTCCTCGCACGACAAGGGAATAAAAAAACAGTGACAGCGCTGGAAGGGCAGCAGGAAGCAGAAATCAGAAGACAACTCAAACCGTGAATGCTGCATTTAAGCCTGTTGATAGAAGGAAATTAATTGACATTAGGTCTGGGGTATTCCCTGCCTCTAGGTGCAGGATCGTGCGCAAACCCCACACATAAAAACCGGCCTCCTCAATGAATCCGAGCTATCAATCCGCTGCAGGTGGAGTCACATACCTTCATTGCACCTCCCGTTCGAGGAATCTGCCGAGTAATGTCAGGACGACGACCATTGCAAGTGCACAGGGAATCAAACCATTACGTCTTCCCTCTCTCCAGCTGCCAGTGTGTGTGGAGTAAGCATAACGTAATGGCCAAGAGAGCCACGACCAATCACAGAGAGCACACGGGCGCTGGTATCTTTAGCAGCCAATCCGCTGCCGCGCATCTCCAAAGTGGGCGTTCTGGTGCCGTGCGTAAAGACGCATGTGAGAGACGCATCATGCTATTCCCACAGCATTGGTTTATTCTAGTGAATTGGCTTTTTTTTCCCTTCACCGGCAACAAACACGATAACTCAGATGTTCAGCTCCAACACAACATACCATGGTGTAATTTTAGAGTTGTTCTTTTTAAAAATCGCAAAAATAAACCTCTGAATTGAAACCCAATTTTATGAATTGTGTCTTTTTCGTGGCCTTCTTCCAACAAGAAGAGCTTATCTTCTTCACCAGCACACACAGTGTTATTTCTGTTGTTTGGTACTAAAAGTAAATGCGTCTACAATCTTATTTACCGCCATATTTAGCCCGTGTGTGTGTGTGTGTGTGTGTGTGTGTGTGTGTGTGTGTGTGTGTGTGTGTGTGTGTGTGTGTGTGTGTGTGTGTGTGTGTGTGTGTGTGTGTGTGTGTGTTTGTGTGTGTGTGTGTGTCCAGTGCACACAAGGCTGCCGTCTGCAGTAAGGAGATTAGAGGGGTTTTCTTCCATGACATCGCCAGTACTCGCCTTGAGCCCGCAGGGGGCAGCAGATAGCAGTGCAATATCATTATTATCATACAGACATAACCGAGCCGCAGGGAGGAAGGATGCTCATGATGTTCCTAATGCATAATGCACTAAAAAATCATATAAACTAACAAGTTTAGCAGATGTTGGTGCAAGAGAAAACAGTGACTTTAAAGGTGACTCCCACTGTGGTGCATTTACTGTATGAAGTCTCTTTAAATTCAGAGCCAGTGCATCAGACAGTGACCCAATGTTGTTTTTATTCACATAAATACGCTAAAAAAAAAGATCAGTGGAGGCCTTTGGCCAGCAGTGACACACTTTAGAGGTTCAGATTTGGCCTGAATATTCCTCCACTGAGGGGCTGCACAGTGCATAGTGGTTAGCACTTTCGCCTTGCAGCAAGAAGGTCCCCAGTTCAAATCCCGGTCTGGGCCTGGGATCTTTCTGCATGGAGTTTGCATGTTCTCCCTGTGCATGTGTGGGTTTTCTCCGGGCACTCCGGCTTCCTCCCACAGTCCAAAAACATGCTGAGGTTAATTGGTTACTCTAAATTGCCCGTAGGTGTGAATGTGAGTGTGATTGTTTGTGCAGGGTGTCCCCTGCCTTCGCCTGAATCAGCTGAGATAGGCTCCAGCACCCCCCGCGACCTTAGTGAGGATAAAGCGGTGTATAGAGAATGGATGGATGGATTCCTCCACTGAGCGGTTGTGTTGGAGGATGGAAGACAGCAACTGGTTCTCATATGTGGAAAAGGCAGCCAAGTGGAAAAGGTCAGTTAATCTGAATTATGACATATTTTCTCACATACCTTTCAGCAGTGCAGATGGTTGTATTTGTTCAGGTTCCCACCAAGCCGCCTTTAAAGATAATAAAATGATGCACTGGAGATGACAGTAAAAATAAACAGCAACATCTGTTTCCAGAAATAGTGTCCCCCTTTTTCTCTGGGTAATCCACAGGGCTTCACTGTGGCTGTTTCTCTGGCAGAAAGTGTTTCCAATGAAAAGAGGATCATCTGGAGTAACTGGGACACTGTTCCTCAGAAGATACACAGCTGCTGATTTTGTTAAATGTCATTTTTTGATGCCGTGACCGCAGAAGGATCTTCATATCTGTTGAGACAGTCACAGTCTGGAACTAAAAGTGTGAAAAATTCCCCAAAATAAGCCAATGCATTCTTTTGTTGATGTTCAGGGGTTCACAAAGTCAAATAAATGGGATAAAGTGAGAACAGAAGAAAGGCCAATAGGTGAAGCCAAATCATAGATAGAAATATACAAAGAGGCCTCATCTATCACGATAAAAAAAATGAGGAAATATACATTTATTTCACTTAAAATAACACAGTTGGTCCTGTTAATGTCTCCTGTTTCCTGCCCAGTTCTGACCCACCACATGGAGGGAGTTTTGTTTGCTTCATCCCATGTTGTTTCATTTTCTCCCTTCCTTCGGGTTTATTTGTTTCTATTTAGCCACACAGAATGAGTTTCAGTTTCCTCTCAGGCTTCACTGAAAATGAAATGTTCCTCTGTATAAGTGGCTTTTTAATATTTAATGGTTTTAGGTGACAATAGTGGCATTTTTAGCCAAAAGAAGAAAGCATTTTCTGGTCAACTGATCGTAGAGCTGCACCCAACACTGTTTTTATTAGCCATTATTCTGCTGGTTTTTTTTTAACTGTCTAATTATTTTTCTTCTGGAAAGAGGTGGAAACTGCAGGGATAATACGAAGCCAACAACGCTAGCTGGTTAGCTTAGCTTAGCTTTTCATAAAGACTGGAAACAGGTGGAAATTGCAGGATGAATATGAATCTAAAAACGGTAGCTGGTTAGCTTAACTTAGCATTGCTTAAAGACTTGGAACAGAGGGAAACTGTAGCGTTAATATGAAGCCAAAACCAGTAGCTCTTAGCTTAGCTTAGCATAAAGACTGGAAACAGAGGAAAACTGCTAGCCTCTCTCTGCCTCTGATTGCTTGTAGAATCTGCACAAGAATGTATGTGTAGAAATTACATTTTATGCCGTGTCTTTTAGCCTTGAGCACAATTTTTAGCCACTTAGCAGCACTTTCCTTGAATTTCACAACAGAAGTTCAGTGAAATTCATTTATTCTCCAGTAAAGCATCCATATCCCACAGTGTCCTCCTATTTGTGAATGTGTTAAATTGGGTTTCAAAGTCAATTCAGAGAAGCACTTCAGTAGATGAAGGTGAAAACAGCCTGAAGTGTGACGCCATGTCCATACAAGATTCTGCACAGTGAAGGTCAAACCATCAATAACAAAAACACATTTTTGAGAGGAGGTAGGACAGTTGAAATAGGGAGGAATTTAGAGAAGCAGACACGAAAGCGACACAAATAAGTAAGCAGTAAACTGTTGTGGACAGTGTCAGCAGCAAAATATATTTGCCTCCTAGAAAGAAAAGGCCCAAGTAAAAAAAAATCCTTATGCACTATATTTAGAATATTTTCACAGCTTGCTGAAACACCAGCAAAGTCTGTTGACACAAACAATGGAAGTAAAATTACTTGTATTGTTTGTGTGCCTTGGGCGTTTTAACGCATTAGCTCTAATCTAACATGTTAAAACACCAACATCACACAACAACAGACTAACAACTGCTGGGTTCTGAGGTGAAATTACACTTTTTTCTGGTCTGATGGCTCTGAAAAGAGGAATATAACTGCTTCTATTTGCAGTTGGAAAGGGCTGAGTGATGACATTTTCTAAGCATAGCGTGGACTTAATATGATATAGATTTTTTATGTGGCTAAAATATGTTCTGCTGACCTCGTCCTCAGCAGGTCACTGTCGGCTTTATCACGCTAGAAACATGCTGACATTCATCTACTGTAAGTAAAAGACCCACTTCAAAGAAATCAAACGATCCACTGACTTCCCAAAGACGAAATGATGTCCTAATTTTGCTTATTTTCTTTGGTCAATAGCCCAAAAATGTTAAACTTATAGTACGAAACAGAGAAAAGTTGCACATCTTTGTACAGTTTTCACTTTTCAGTTATTTAAACACTCATCAAAATGTTGTTGGTCCATTTTTTTCGACCACCTCAGTGTTTTAGCTGACAGTACACTTGAATGTTGAGTGGGCACACACTTGGAGCAAATCCTCCCTTTCTTCTCCCTTTCACTGTCTGTCCCTCATTAGTATCTGCCTCCCATGTTGCACAACACATCTGATATATAACCTCATTCATCCTTTCGTTCTCTCTGCTACCACTCACACATTTTATCCCAGAAATGGTCACGTCATTGGATGGTTAATTTAAAAAATCATGTTTACTGGAAAACATGCTGTCCCGGGAAAAAACAGAGTTGATAAAGAGCAACCTAACACCTTCTTGGGTATGTTTTTGGACTCCCTGCATTTCCTGGGGAGGTTTCTGCTGGTTTAACTTTACAAACTAACATTGGATGAGAACCAGATGACAAGTTCAAACCCTGTGTGAGGATTACTGGCTTCTAAAAGTCTGGGAGAACGTCCAGCACCTATCTGTCTTCAGGATTGTGTAACATGAGCACACACACACACACACAGCTACAATAATCACTCGTCCCATCTCCTCACAGCACACCATGTCTCCCACACACACACACACACACACACACACACACACATATATACTGTATATACAAACACACACAGAGATGCTGGGTTTAATCAAACACTCGAACAAGCACAGTTTTGAACTCCATCTTTTATACTTTGCTTCCACATAAACATTTTATTCCTTTGACTTCATGTGAAACTCAGCTGTGAAACACTCTTCCTGGCAGCCATGTGTGCTCACTTAATTTAATAGAAAAACAAAAGTTCAGTATTTGCCAGTATTTCAGCGAACAGAGTTACGAAATTCACAAATGTGAGGTCAGTGCAGATGAATGAAGTTGAGTTTAATGTCACTTTGAGCAAACATTCTACCTGCTTCCTGTGCCAACAGGCCCCACGTGGAGATCCAGAGGTTCTCTGTGCAGCCACTAGATGGAGCATGTCAGCTTTCTAAAGAGTCACTGCTGCCTGAGAGTTTGACAGAAAGTTTATATTACTGATTGAATACAGTGTAAATACTGGCAAGTTTACAAGTTAAATAGCCAGTAGAAATGGAAAGTTGGCTTTGGAAATAGTCATTGAGAGGTGGTAGCTAAGTCAACTCAAATATAATTTGTACAGCACTTGAATAATTTCATACCTCAGCAACAATATAAAGATTTATAACATGCTATGTTTATTTCACAGTTGCTTCAAAGTTCCACGAAAAATGACAAATGACAGAAAAATGACAGATTGAACCTATAAATGTTTGGGATGGTTTCCTTTAAAACACAGTTTGCTGTCCAAAGAAGGAAACAATGTATTGATTTTTTATGAAAAGTCCAAGTGCAGACATTTCTTTTTTTCCTGAACTGAACCTTCAAACTATCTATATTAAGTCGCTGAAACAAGCTTCACACAAACAAACAACAGCAGTCACTTCTAGTAATATGTCAAAATATAGTAACATTTCTTAAGAATTAGTCATTCTTCTTTGGACATTTTAGGTACTTTTAGTCAACAGCACTTCTGTGCAATGAATTAACAGGAAAACTAGGTGTCATTTTTATCTAAAGTGGGTCAAGCTATAATTGAGGGATTTTTGAAGTCCATGGGATATATCTGGCATGCATTTTTATGAAAAGTTAAAAAAAAAAATCATTTTTTATGTTCAGTATGATCATGTCTTACAAATCCAATAATTATTTATTATGGAAACAATCAGTTATTAATAAAAAAAAGTCTAGATATCACTAAAATGTCAACTAAATAACCAGTACAATATCAACCACCTTCTAATTAGCTAAACAATAATAAAATGAGCTTATTCAAAAATTGTTTTGATTGTGTTCTTGTTATTAAGTTGAGATAATCATGACAGATATTTCTTTTTTGCCAATATATAAAATTTTATATAGAAAATAACAAATTATGTCCAAGAAGGCACTTTCCACTAAGTTCCCCATTACAAAAACACCTCTCCAGGAAGTGTGTTAATTCCAGATCATATGACCTGCTCCACATGATGTCATTTCCTCCTGAAGAAAAGACTGGAAGACTCCAAGGCTTTCTGAGTTATTTAATATAAAGTAGTGTGTGAGTCAAGTGTGGATTTATGGCATGTCAACAACAGGTTTACTACAATATCTTTATAAATAACTTTTAATTTCAATTCTACTCAACTGTATATGTAATATTTAGAAGAATCTTTGTGTAAAAATGCCATGTGGTGTTTGGTTGTAGGCGGCCATGTTGGTTTTAGGCCTGAAAACAAAAAATGTCAACTATGCTACAAAAAGTCCTGCAATTATATATTGACCCAACTCTGATCTTCCACAGTTAATTATTTGCTTAAGACAATTATTTTTTGCATTACTTGTTATCAGAAAGTTTCAGAACTTTGTGTCTAAATATATAAATGAGTCATCAAACATGCGCTAATTTGCGACCATGTCATAAAATAAACACCTCATTGAGTAATTTGGATTTTTTCTTTCCATTAGCTTGAAAGAAAACTTGTTATCAAAGTGAAATCTCAAAATGAAGCAGCGTGTGAAAAGCAGTGTGGTTTTCTGTTGTGTCTCTGCTTAAGTAGGACTTTAAATGCATGACTTGCATTTCCGTTAAGTGTCACTGGTACTCAGCTCCTGTCATTCAACGGAAACGTGTGAGAGCCTGTACTGGGGTGAAATGGTAGGAAGTAAGAGACACAAAGACAAATAAGTGCAAACATCTCCTCTGCCTCCTACATGGGAGCAGCACAGTGTGTTTTAACCTCAGGTCCGCTGCTGTACACATCCTCATGGCCGGGAGTAAACAGTTCAGTGAGTGATGAACCGGACTGTTGGTTTAGAAAACAACGAGTGTAATTTGTCTTCGAAATATGTGCAAACAGTCTGAGACGACGTAACTTGATTATGTTCTCGCGCTTCATCTTTTATAACACAACATGTGCAGAGATCAGTGACTCTCTGCAGCAGTGACACAACACGATTTCAATCAGAAGCCTCATTTCAAACCTTTGTGTTGCATTATTCTCCTAAATGAGATCAGCATTTTAATGCTACTGCAGATGAAAGAGTCATTCATTAACGTTTGTTAGTTTAAACTCAGATAATACATCAAGCTTGCCCTAACAACTGCATCCTTTTTGCTTTATCGAGGGTATTTTTTATGCTTCAAAAGAAATCAGCTGAAGCATTACATGTTCTGAGGAAATTCTTAGGTTTCCTTGCTGGGGAAATTCTTTCATTTCTTCCTGTTTCTCAAATTCGGTAGAAAAATGCTTGTTCTGTCATCAACCTAACACTCAGATATTTACCAGGTTTCTTGAAAACAACATTCTGTACATCCAGTGTGCATAATTTTCCACTTAAAGTAAAATCTTCACTTGTTTTCTCTTGAACCTGCAGCATAAAACGTCTGCACTGTCGACTACAAACCAGAGCATTTTCTTCAGTTTTTTTCCTGACGTTCCTCTGTTTTCATTTGTGGGACAAACCGGGATCGCAGATGGGATGCCTCAGGCTCTGCCCCTGAAACATGAAAATGCGTCGCTAGCAGAGCTGCTACAAGTCAGCAGGATGTTGATATTGTGCCTCTGACAGGCGGACAGGCCCATACAGGGAGCCATCCTCATCCACACTCAGTATTAAACGCTGACATGGAAGCCAGCTGCTCTGTAAGCTGGAGAGTAAATAAGACTTTCGTGGCTTTTCATGATTAAGGTGTCGGTATAGAAATCATTTTTGTCGATGTAGAGTGCAAGATCAAGCCTGCACATACAAACAATCACACCTACGGACATTTTAGAATCACCAGTTAACCTCAGCATGTTTTTGGACTGTGGGAGGAAGCCTGAGAACCTGCAGAAAACACACGCATGCTCAGGGAGAACATGCAAACTCCATGTAGAAAGATCCTGGGAAGGCTGGGGCATGAACCAGAGAAAGGCGAAAATGCTAACCACCATCCACTGTGCAGCCCGATTTAACCATATATGCATTTATACTTTTTTTTAGTAGTTTTAAAGATTAGACAGGAGTCAAAATACACAATGGTGACTTGCTATTATTAAGTTCAACTCTGTTAAATGAGATTGTGGAACTCTACCTGCTGTCTACAACTAGTTTATTTCAGTCTCTAACACACCATTTGCAAAATGATGACTTACTTGAACCAAGTGCAAGAAAGTCCAAAAAAGGCAAATGTTATTCAAATTATATTTATTTTTGAAGCAACGGCAGTCAAGCATCACTTTCACCTTAAAAACGAGCCATGATTTCATGAGAAAAAAATCCAAATTGTGTAAATATACAAATGATTATATCACAACAGTAATTTTTCTATCAAACCAAAAAGCTGAGATACAACATTTATCTGAGGAGGTGGGTGACTCAATAGCTTGTTTTTAGGTCAACGGCAAACAATAAAAACCAAGCTTGTGTATTCGGGGACGGAGTCGTCCTTAAAGTGCAAATGAGTAAACATTTCATTTCTACGATCAAAGGTAGTAATTTACTCTGCATGTCCACGACGCACAGACACACACTCTAATTATCCTCTCATAGAAACACACACACACGCCAACCAAGCATCCTGTTCATTAATATCTCTGTAAACACAAATAAACAGATTTTCCTGAATAATACATGGGAAGAGAATAGAACACATTACTGTCTGTAGGCAGGATAAAGTGTGGGCTGCTGCAGAGTATTCACAGGCAATTTTTTTTATATCTTTAATCCCCTAAAAGAGAATTTATTGGAAAATTAACGTACATGTAAACATGCTCTCTGTCTGTGGGGCGCTACAATAAACAGTCATGTCCATTTTTTGTTAGTACAAAAAGGATGACATCTACACATTTAAAAAAAAGGACTAGCCAAAACAAAACAAAACTGCTGTAATTTATTCATGCCACAACAAAGACGTGTGTGTACGCTGCAGCACCACAGAGGGGAAAGGGAAAAAGCAAGAGTTGTTTGCAACGGTTCGATTGCGGATCTTCAACCTTCAAAAAAATTGGGCGTCTTCCTTGTTGCTTGTAGTCTGACTCATAAATAGAATCACTCACGGACCACCATTGGACGAAATTATCTGGGGCTAGTCCTATTTGCTGAGAAAAAATAGATCCTCTGCTCACCATCTGTGACTGAAGGGGCATAACGAGGCCTGATAGAGGCAGTAATCAGTTCATCAGCGGCTCGCACCCAGACGCTCCGTGTGTGTGTGTGTGTGTGTGTGTGTGTGTGTGTGTGTGTGTGTGTGTGTGTGTGTGTGTGTGTGTGTGTGTGTGTGTGTGTGTGTGTGTGTGTGTGTGTGTGTGTGTGTGTGCGTGTGTGCGTCCAGGGCTGTTCTCTGTACAGCTGCAGCTTCAGTGTATCAACTTACCGAAGCATATTCGCCGAAAACGTAAATGAATATGGGCTCAGTGTGATTTACTGGCTCACTATAACTGACTATTTTTAAAACATTTCCTGAATAAATACCGTGTCCCAGCTGGAAAAACTGGAAGCATATTTCATCTGAACATAATCTCTGGCTAAAAACATATTTGTCATAGCAAAAAAAAAACAAAACAAAACAAAACATCTATTTCTTGAGCAGGATATTTAGTTACTTGGGCGTTTCACAGGAATGAATGGTGCAGCAGGAGATATCAAAATGTGCTTGGGGAATGTGAATTAGTAATGCTCCTCCTCTTCCTCAACAGCTACTGCCGAGGTGCCCTGGTGCAAGGCACTTGATCCCCAGCTGCTTCAGTGGACAGATAACGGGAGGTTTGGAGGTGGGAAAAGCACACGACTTCAGAAAGCACTGGAAAAACAGCAAGCCTGTTCGGTTCAAACTCCACCTGGACGAATGAAGGTTAAATCTGTCCACATGTATATTCTTACTGACTGAGTTTCAGCAGCCGGAGCATCCAGAGGGACACACAACACGGTTATTTAGTTTAGAGTTATTTTCAGACATGTGCGGGTCACTGTGAGCATCTTCTGTCACACCGACACCGGCTAACGCAGGAGGCTAGACCTGGGGCGAGGTGATACCGAAGGATCCTGCCAGTTTTAAAAGGAAGCAGCTCCGGGCGATCACCTCCCACAGAAGTGCAGCGGCACATTTTTCGGCACGTTTTCTTCTCCAAAGCCCCAGGCCCGGAGCTCCAGTCTGTCCTCCTCCTCCTCCTCTCGATCATCTTCCTCTATATCACCCTCTTCGTACAGGCTGGGCTCCTCCACCGAAGTCTCCATGTTTGGGTTGTAGCTGCTGAACGCCTGAGCCTCATTGTATTCATAGATGGTCGGGAGGCTGCTGCGTAAACCGAAACGGCGCCTCAGTGCCACCAGCAGTGGCTGCGGGACGGTGAAGATGTCGACGTTGTTGCCCAGGTCGATCCAGGCCAGGCAGGGGAACTTCTTGGGATCCTTCACTGCATCCGTCAGGTCTTTCAAGATGGCCAATGTCAGACGGTTGCCGTTGATGGCTAGTATGGTGAGTTTTGGCAGGAGGCTGAGGTAGGGCAGCAGCAGCCGTAAGCTCTCGTCCTGCAACTCGGTGAAGCTCAGGTCCACAGCTGACACCACGTCGCTGCTGCTCTGAAGGTAGAAGGCCACACGGTGGACGTCCCGGCCCGACAGCGGGATTCCGGACAGGTTGACCACGTCGCCTGACAGCTTCTTCTTCAATGTGGTCTTCAGACTGTATGAAAGATAAGAAAAAACTAAGTTACTCTGGCAGTTACTTATCCAAAGACGAGCAATCTTTACTTAACGACACTGAGGTTATTGATTTGAAGGCCTCTGTAATGGGATGCCACACTGTAACCACAAGTTCAGGGGAACTGCAAAGTGTGCAAAAAAACAAAACAAAAACAGAAACAGCATCCACCAGAGAAGAGTTTAGCAATCAATAACGCAAAGAAGAAAATTTGCATTTAAATGTGTCTCGGTCTGAGTCTCTCGAGCAACAAAGTCTGTCTCTTGGGCTCAATGTCGTCTGTGGAAAGGCACCAGCTGTTCTTATTTTTGGGTGTCACTTTATTTCCCCTCACACGGGCCAACGCTAAGCTTCTAAGTGCAAAAATGTCAAAAATAACAGATAAATAAATGTATGAATATAAAACATAGAAGAGTAAACATGCGACCCTTCTGTCAGAGCCAATTAGAAGCAAATGTGTCACCTTGTTTTCAGCCGGGGCTCTACTTTCACTGCAGGGATGAGTGTGATTTTGAAACAGGGATTCAGTAGAGAGATGCTTTTTCTTTTTTTGAGTGTATTTTATGAAATCAGGTCACTTGTGTCTTAAGTGTTGCGAGCTGACGGGTTAATAAGCCACTTGAGCTGAGCCGAGTGCATTTTCAAAAGTCAGAGAATTTACTGTTTCTAATGTGGCAGCCAGTTGGCATCATGCAAAAAAGAGAAAAAAATGAAGGAGCTTTAAGATGCATCATTTTTCTTGCAGCAGGTTTCATAAGAATCTGGACAGTGAGAAGTTGCAGTGCCACTGTTGAGCTTTGGAGGCGCTGGTGTGCAGATTGTGTTAGCTTTGCACAGAAGTCCTCCAGTCTTCCATTCTTAACCCTGTAAAACCCACTGTTGCAAAAATACAACATCAATTTTATTTTTTATTAATATAGAAACATAATTATATATTTATATATAATGTTACATGTAAGTTTTTGCTTTATTTCGTTTTATTTATTTTTTTTGCTATGTTTTCGATATTTGGGAGAAGCAAAATAAAATAAATCTAAAAATATTAAATACATACATATATGCATGTATATATTTAATATTTTATATATACATAAAATCTTTAGATTAATTTTATTTTTTGCTCATTTTTTATATTTGGATTTTTATATAAATATAGATGTACATATAATTATATATTTATATATAGTTAATTTAACATGTAATTTTTTGTTTTAATTATTTTGTTTTTTCTATTTATTTCTATATTTGGGTTTAGCAAAATAAAATACATCTAAAAATAATAGATAGATAGATGGATAGATGGATAGATAGATATTTTATTTTTTGCTCATTTTTTGATATTTGGATTTATATAGAGAGATATAGATGTAAATATATAATTATATATTTGCTCGTAAAAATATAATAAATAATTGTATATTATATTATATATATTATATAATTCTATATTTATATATGATTAATTTTACATGTAATATTTTTTGTTTTATTTACTTTGTTTTATTTTTTGGATATTGTTTTCTATATTTGGGTGTTGCAAAATAGACAGACAGACAGATAGATAGCATATTAAATTTGTATATAATTTTACAAATACTAACAATAATAATATTTTGTTTTATTTATTTAATTTTGCTCATTTATATATATATATATATACATATATATATATATGTGTGTGTGTGTGTGTGGGTCTTACAGGGTTAAGGGTTGCTCAGTTCTCCAATCCAACTCTTAACAAGAGTATTTCCAAGAACTTTTCCTTTAAGTTCTGTCAGGATCTGATTAATGTTCTTGTGCAGAGATTGTGCAGTACAGACAGGAGGATAAAAGGGTAGATGATGGATGGATGAATGCTCCGTAAGAGCAAGAGACAAAAACGATAGAGACAAGTCATCATCTTCTATATCAGTGCAAATGATTTCAGACAACAGGTGTTCAGTGAATCCATCTTAAGGAAAAGTAGCACTATAACTGTCTGACAGTCAGACTGGATCACAGTGTTTCTCACTGCCTCTGTTAGAGCAGGACAATCTGCAACAAAATGTTCTCTCTATATCAGAACGTGATTAAATATGCATAAGAAAGCTATAAGGCAGCGACATGCGTGTCAGGGAAGCACAGGAGTGTTAAAGCTGAGCGCTGCAGCACTGTTTGCTTTGTTTTCACTGGCATTCGGACTTGGAAGAAGAAGAAGTCTGAGGGAAGACATCTGCCAAACAAATGACAATGAGGCAGCAGCGTGGGAGAGTTGGTTATAAAAAAAAAAAAGCTGACATACAGGAGAAAAATGTTCTGTTTAAGTGGCCTAAGGTTTATCTTGTCTTTGTCTTAGTCCTGTTTGGCTTTTCTGCGTCCCTCTGCCTCCTCAGGCACAGCGAGGTTTATCCCTACATCTCTCTCTGCTCTCTGGTCTGTCTGGGAGCCTCATAAATCGGCAGGCTGTGCTCTTTACATCTGTCACCCTCTCTGCTCGGTTAAGGGAAAGAAAAAGATCTGTAGCACACCGGGGCTGTGATACGCACGACTATTGATTCCTGGAGTGGGCTATAATTCATCTCTCCCTCCCTCATATCCTCACTCCCGCTCACTGCCTCTCACTTTCTTGCTTTTTCTATTTTCTTGGCCTCTTTTCTTTCTTTTTTTTATTATCGTGCAATCTCACTGTCTCTCTTGTTCTGAATTTGAGCTGCTATATTCACTGTTTTATGCATTCACTTCAAGGTTAAAGAAGTAAAATTCTCATCAAAGCTCTAGTAATTGTTCGCGCATTAAAATATCAAGATGAGTTTTCATTGCAAAATGCTTCTTGTATTCTTTGGTTCAGTATCATAAGCCTGAAATTAATTGGCTTCATATTTAAATAATTATGTTGTTTTTTCCATTTGTTCAAAAGATTCTTGATCTGCAGTTTCAGGAGAGAAATTGTAAGATGAATAGAAGGGGCAGTGAGATGATTAATAGGAAAGGAAAGCAGAAATTATTTTGTTTATTTGACTTTTTTTTAATCATCTTTGTCTTTTAATTGTGGAGTACTGGATAACTGAGACATGATTCAAACACTAAAAAGCTTAAAAATAAAAAACAATCCTTAATGGGACATGCTTTGTGTTGTTGTGAGAGGATAAAAAGAAATACAGCCTCAGCAGAACATCAGAAAACAGAGAAAATGCACAACTGAGAGTAACCAAAAACACAAAATTACTCCATTTAAATTATACAATCAGCAAATCTTCAGAGTCTGAAGCCAAAATTGGTTCACATTTGACCCTCACTGTTATGCACATTCTTTAAATGATTCATAATTTACCATTAAATTGATATTTTCTCTCTGTTTCACTAACAGATGCTTTAACTAGTGGTTTCAGCCATCAAATGTCACCGACTAGCTTCTTAAAATACCGGTAACTGCATCTCCTTGGCTCACTCAGCCTGCTCTCCTGTGAGGTTCACTGTACCACTGTGCAGCTTCTGCACTTTACTGTAATGAAACTGACTGTTGTTCATGCTGACTTATTTATAGGAGAGTTTTCTTGCCCCTGCTGGAGGCCTTCCCTCTCACCTGTGGGCCCATGCAGCTGTAGGAGGAGACAGGCCGGGTAGCTACTGTAGCTGAGTGGGCGGTGCACCGGGAGGGTGGGCTTTAATGTGCTTCTAATGAGACAGAGTAAAGGCAGCTTCAGACTTCCTTCCAAATCTGCAGCCTAACGGCTCCGTGGGCACAGTTCCACCCACAGGCTGCTCGGCTGGCTGCAGGCCCAGGGGCACAGCTAGCATTTCTAAAGCCACAGAGTACACTATAGTCCATCAGCATGAAATGATAACATAAACAACGAAATGTCTCATCCCGCTGCCTCTGATGTGGCTGCCATGCTCGTAGGCAGTGGTACATATCCTCTTGGACCAGCTGAGACACAAACAACTTCAAAGGGATCGTCTACCCGCATAAATATGATGCGAACAAGAGCGTCCCCCCGCTTGGAGACTCATTTAAAAGCAAATAACTGAGGGGAATCCATCTATTGACATCCTCAGGAGCAACTGATACAACAGTGCAGGAATCTAATAAGAGCTGAGTCTCATGTGTCAAACTATTGGCTGCTTAAATGTGGGTTCAGGCGGACTGTCTAATTGCTTTTCATAGCCTGTCTTTCCTCGGGGATGTTGTTAACTTTTACGCACTGAACAAGGGTCCTTGCTGTTCTATAGTTATGTAAACCCCAGAGGTAGGAAATAAAACATCTGGGGTTTGTGATGTTGAAATCGAGTGCAGGCAAAGAGATCGGGGTCAGACCAAAGTCTGAGAATGTGTCTTTTTATGAAACATTTTATAGGTTTGCGAGTGGCAGTGATTCAGCCTGTCTTTAATAGCGGATAACAAATCTGCGGTGGCTTGATCTGTTGCACAGTGTTGATAAAGAGATTCACTCAGACGGCCTCAGCTGTCCTGCCACAAGCACAACTTCTTTACAAAATAATATGATTTATCAATTCACAGCTTCAACTTCCAAATAGATAAAACCTTGGCTTTTTGCACCTCTGTTTTCCTGCTTTATTGAGCACACACATGCGGGATCTTTTTACTTTAGGTCTACATATCCCCAGACAGCACTAAAGGTCAGGGCAGATCCATTGATTTCTGTATTCACACTCATTTTCTGGCCCACGTTTGGAACCACTCTGTATCAGGTTAGTCTCCATTGAGTCTCTCCTGATGGCACAAAAGTTAAGTGCTCATCATTAGTCTGCAGCTTCACCGTCCTGCTAATCAATTTCCACTCGAATGCAACCAAACACTTTCTCTACACCGAACCTGAAAGCGATGGAAGGCTGGAGGGACTTTCAAGAAAAAAAAAAGGGCCACAAGGGTAGAACATGTACATTCTCCTAAATTAAAATGCGGCAACATTTTTTACAAGGAAAATCTTACAAGCCCACACTATTCTGCCAAGCGGGGTGAGAGTTAAAAGCAAATGGCAGCTGGAACTTGTAATCCGTCTTCCCACATAGAATACATGTTCCCCTTCATTTACCCTCATGAATCAGTAATACATCAGCAGACAGACAGGGGAGGTGCTGGAGGTTATATTTTTCCCTCAAGTTGATTCACAGTCAGATTTAATGTAACAACGGGCGGTGAGTGTTTGAGGACCATCTTTGATTTAAAAATATATATATGTTGAACTGTTTTCATTAACTGTCTTCTTCAGCATTTCTATGATGATCACAGAGGCTTCACTGGAGCTACTGGGATTATAACAAGATGATTTAGTACCCATTTATAACACTTTATAAGGGGTTTTCCGATCAGCCACAATATTGAAAACACTGTCGAATATTATGTAGGTGCCTCTGACCCTGGGTGGTTTCTGTGGTTTGGGATTTGGGGCCAATCTCGCGAACTAACTTGGGATCTGGGGAGATTTTAAGTCGGATCAACATCTTGGGCTCTTGGTCGTGTTCCTCAAGCTGTTTATAAAGTTTATGAAGAGTGGCATGCTCTTATTTGCTTCCATGCTGAGAGATAAAGAAGAACTGACACATCCATATGTGCACATTAACTACAGAGATAGCACAAACAAGATGGAGGTTTAAGTTAGCATGTTTGTCTGACGGTTGAATGCAGAGAATCCAAAATGTCACCTGCCCCAAAAACAGTCCAGCATATACTAATTCACATGAAAAATGATCTTATTTAAAATCTATTTATTTAAAAAAAAAGCAAGACTAAAGTGAGTAAAAGCTAAGCTTAGGTAAAAGTAAGCTAAGCTAAGCTAAGCTAAGCTGGCTGTACAACCACAGCTTGTCCAAAGTATGTGACTCACAGGTGTATGTTTTTGTTTATTCCCATTTTTAAATTGCATCATTATCCGTTTATGTAATTATCGTCATGTTCAAGTTGATGTTTGCCTGTAATGTTAAAAATGAATGTCAGGAATTATCAAATTTGGAAAAATGTTTCCAAGCCAATTTTATTTCACTATTTTTTTAATGTTATAAGACACACAAAAAATATATCATAAATTAGCAAAGAAAAGCATCAAAAATGTATTTATTTATTTATTACACAACAAAGTGCTTTCTTTTATCTTATCAATATATTTAACATTTGTCGTTATTATACTGTAGATATACCATTATGTATGTATATGTATACGTTATTATACTGTGCATTGATTTTTTTTAGAATTTATAGCTTCATATTAGTTATTAGTTTAACATTAAAGTAGTTTTATGCCTTTACATTTTCCAAGCAGATCAGCAAATAAGGTCAGTTTCCAAAAGTGGAACTCGTTATTGAGTTAATAATGTTTAGTATTTTAGCCTGGGAACCCAAAAATGCTGCTAATAAGGCTAAAGCTGTTTACTTTAAGAACTCACAAAACTGTCTATTACTCCTTTATAAAATATTTACAATTTATAACCTCTTTATAAATTCTTCCTAACTAGAATCTGTACCAGTGTCTCACAGTCAGCTGGAAAATGACGAGGGAGAAGATATTCATAATGTTTAGTATGAATATTTTAAGTGTTTTCCTTGCTGGCCTGCTTGTAAACTCTGCAGCCCATTTGTTAACAAATGCAAAGATCTGTCCAACTTCTGCATGTCAGCGATCAGATCAGAGGCAGTGTGCAATAGTAGCTCAGCCGGGAGGCCGAACTGTGTAATACAAATTCAAATTTATATCCTGCTGAGCATGCACAGAGACACTTGACTCATTTCAGGGGAATGAAATAAAAGCACTTGAGAAACACTGGATGTGGATGCCGTTCCACAGACCCGTGGGACGACCAGATCAATGTCTGCTTCATCAATGCTTTGGTCTTGACTTGTTTATTCCTCAGATCGATCTGAGCTGTTTTGCCTCCAGGCATGTGTATAATACATGCGTGGTAGTCTGGCTCAGTCGTGGGAGAGCCTACGAGGGTCCAACGTAGAAGCTCAGCCATGACAAGTGAGTCGGTATCGGACTGCTCGTTCATTTCTGTGCTTCTGTTTTATCTCAATGTGCCTTCAGGCCTGTGACTGCAGGCTGCAGCTGATCATTTCCTCCCCAGGTTAGCTTAGCTCAGCTCAGGTTTAGCATCAAACATGTCACTGTTACTCCTTACAGGACCATGTGGCCCGTGTTAATGAGAGTCCTTTATAGCCACTTTGAGCAAGAAAATGTAGTTAAATTTGCCATTTCCTTAACTGTGCAACTGTCACACTGATACTACGGTTCTGCAGAAAATGTACTTGGAAACATGAAAGCGGTGATCGCATACAGCATCCAGTGTCCTCCAGTTTCATGGGGATAATGGCACATTTTCTGGGAAGGAAAAAATAGCCTCAAAGCTCATTTGGATTTGGATTAAATTTCAGTGAAACATTTAGCGGATGGGCTGATTAAGGCAGCCTCCATTGTGCATCGTCAATGGAGCAGCTCACGGCTGTGCAGTGTTTTGACATCTCAGATCAGTCGCTTCATTCTTGGAAACTGTGAATTCCGAGTTTGGGGAAGTGTTGATGTTAACACAGAGTGAACTACAGTACATGTGCCCTTACAGGCAGACTGCAGGAAACAGATGAGAGCATGTTTTAGAAAGGCACAAACCATTAAAAACCAGGGACAGATTCCCAAAATGCTCCAACTTGTAAACAACTCAGTCAAATCCTTGAGGATGTAGCGCCATTAGTCGCGCTCACTGTCACGCTTGACGGTTTGCTTCAAAATGAATCAAGTAAAAAATGGGTTTGAAACTTTAATCACCCATTTTTTAATACTTCACAAATGGTAAATGGGTCTCAGTTGAATTTTAAATTGTTCACGTTTGGTTTGTTGCTTCAGAATGTGATTTTTGAACATTTGAAGTTTTTGATTTTGGTTGGACTGTACCATTACCAGCTGGGGGAGACTAGCGTCAACCAAAAACCTACAACAACTATAATTTGACATAATGTAGCCAATATAATGTCTCTAACTCTGTTAAATAAAGTTGTATTTTTTGTCATGTGTTTATTTAGAGTTTGCAGACATGTATTCATTCATTTAATAGGTTTTAGGCTATATTTGAGGATTTGTATCTCCACTTACACACACATTCTCTGCTAGTTGCATTGGGGACACGCTGATAAATCATTACATGGTTAATGTGCCACCGGCATAAAGCGAATGCGCTGCTTGGTCCATGGTTGGCTGTTTTCCCCTTGGATCTAATCACACAGTCCAACCACAGGCACAAAATGCTCAAATGGAAAATGAAAATATTCAGACATTTGGTTTTATTTTTTATTCATAAATAAAGTTCCAAACAAGCACACAAGCATGAGCAATTAGAATCAAAACTGAGAGACAATTAACCATTTGTGAAGCAATTACATAAAATGGATAATGAAAGTTTCAAACCCATTTTTCACTGGATTCAGCTTGACGGCGCAAATTGGAGACAGAACTGCAGAGCGTCTCCATCGTTCTGGTCTTAAGGTGGAGTTTTTAATTAGCACAAAGAAGAACAGAAAAGGACTCAAGGGTCTGTCAAGAGCAGTAAGCCTTCCACAGCTATAAGCTACTCCATCACACAACTCTCGTGGGCTCTTTTACACACGGATGTGGAAAACATGTCAAACAGCACCAATCATTTATGCTCAGTGCAAACTGGAGCAAACGAAAAAGCGAACAAAGAAGAGAGATACTATACTCCACAGTAAGAAAAGAAGGATGTGTTTTTTTGTGTAAATCTCACTAGCCTTACCACTCTAAAATAACACAAGCAGCCCAAGACGGTTGAATTTCTACTAATAATATGCGACTTCCAACCAAAGAGCATAATTTGTGCCAGCGATGATCCAGAATGGTACAGAATGTACTTTAATGCAAATGTGCAACGCAATATTCGGTTGAGCTATAAATTCACCCGTGACTAGATTTGATGTGACAAACTGGATGCTTCGGAGAAAAGAGTACTGCGACGGAACACATAGAAAACAGTTTGCATTACATAACTCTATATCATGGAGGAGTGCGCCTGTGTCTGCTACGCTATGTCAAGGCACAGTTATGAAACCGGCATTAAAATGCAGGGCTCCCAACACAGACCGAGGGGCTTGATCGCGGGGAGTGATCTGTATCAGCGTTAAACGACCCGCAGATCATCAGAAACACAACAAACCCTTATTTCTGTTCCACTCCAGCAGCCGTATCTCTCATTTACAGTAAAAATCCAATCAATGAGAGGTTAAATGAGGGTCAATGTCTCAATATAAGTGAAGGAACTCCTGATATAATGTAATTAAACACATATCTTAAATGTATTTTACTGTAAAAACATCTTTAATCTCGAGTTTCTACCACATTTAATCATTGTAATTATTTCATTATGGTCCGTGCCCTGAAGTTTGGAGCGATGGATACTAGAGAGTCTCTTCCTTCCTCCCCCTCAGCCTGCAGGATCTCAGCCTGTACCACGGGAAGCCCTCAATTATTCATGGACGTGGATGGTGGCTGGATCTTTAAGTCTCTATTAAAAGTGGAGGTCAAACAGAAAGCAGATATAGCAGACGGAGTGAACCATGCAAGTCAAGTGGAACACTCCATCTCTGAATGGAAACTTGGACAGTAAAAAAAGAAGAACTTTCATCTGCGATCAGGCACTTAAAAACACAAATTTCTAAGTTTTCTCAAATCTTTTCCACTCCTCAGATTCTGTTCCTCGCCTCAGGAGTCAACCTTGTAGGTTAGTCGGAGGTCGGGCTCGCTGTGTCAGAGCCTCAGAACCTCAGGGGGGTGATCTGGCTACAGAAAAAAATAGGTCATACATGTATTAAAGGCAGATGACACATGACTAACGCCACATGTACAGTAAATCCACTAAAGAGGAGTCATGTAGCTCATTTTAGCAGCAGCAGCAGCAGCAAATGTTGCCACATTTTGAACCATAAACTAAACTGTCAGACTAATTAAAAGTTTGACCTGTTGACGGATAAAAAAAACTACAGCACTGACAGCAGCATTTATAATAGCGGTAAGTAATTGTCTGCAAACCATGAATGTCTACAGAAGCCTTCATGGTCAGTAGCTGCTGAGATATTTCACTTCAGACCAGCAGGCCTGACCTTGCCATCCAGACAGCCACACATAATTAAAAATTCCTCCCACATGATAAAAAAAAAAAAAAACAGGCTTTGTTTCTCTTGTTCTTTCTCTGCTTCCGTTTTTACGGCAAAACAGAGATTTTCAATTACATCACCGCAAAACGCAGAATGACTAGACAGAAGAATGAGCTTCAATTTATACACGGAGACTGCAAAGGTGAGAGGTGCAGAGCCGTGAAGATATTGCTGCAGCCACGCTAGGAAGGAAGGCAGCTCAAAATAACAGCAAGGAAGGAAGCTAGAAGGGATTTCTTTAAAGATTAGAGCAAATTAGGCTGAGCAGAGCAGAGAGAAACTGGTTAGAGAATCCCAGTGAGCACTTTTTCTGCTGATTAGTGGAAAGCCGTCAAGGAATCTGAGCTAGAAATACATTCGTTGAAATGAAGCTGAAGAAGTAGTTGTGAGCAGGCAGACTTTCAAACGTTCACCGTTCAACCAAATACAGTCGTAGTCGAGACAGCTTTTCTCCGGCTAATGCTTGCCAGATTATGATTCAGAAGAGATGGGATGACATGAGGTGCCACTTGAGAAAATGAGTTTTCAGCCTATGAGCAAAGACGGGAAAAAGGTGATCTTGTTTGAGTGAGGAAGGACATTACAAAACTGGGGATGAAGGAGAAAGGCGCATTCGTAAACATGCTGCTGTAGAGTCGCGATTAAGATCACATGGCCAGTAGGCTTTGACTTGCGGCTACTTAGAAGCCTCACACAGCAGATCAGCATCATGGATCTGAAAGTCTTAGCATTTTAGCTGTAATTTCTGCAATCTCAGTTTGGTCTTCTTTACACTGCTTTTACAGATATGGCGGCTGTGCTTGATCTTGACTTTCTTCTTTTGTTGAATCTTGATGTCTAGGGGTAAGTTCCACAAGTAAAAATACCAAAAGAACCAATGATTTTAGATCATTAATGTTAAAATCATCGTTGTCATCACTTCCTCATGATATCCTAAAAGTGGTTAAAAAGTCTTTGGAAATGAACAAGCCTGTCCAAAGCATGCAAATGTCCAATTGTGGCTGAGTTTCAATGGAGGTTTGAAAAGAAATCAGGCAGAAATCAAGCTGAATCCATCGATCCATCCATCCATCCGTCCCTCCATCCATCCATTTTCCTCCACTGATCCAGAGTAGAGTCTCAGTGGCAACAGACTATGCATATCATTCCAGGCAGGCGCTCTTCTTGCCAGCAACGTCTTCCAGCTCCTCCTGGAGAATCCCAAGGCGTTCCCACCCCAGATAAAAAATGTAATCCCTCCAGTGAGTTGGGAGTCTACCCCAGAGTTTCCTCACTGTTGGACGTGACCAGAAATCCTCCAAACGAAGGAGACATTCTCATCAGATGTAATTCCCTTCTGTGGCCAGTTCAGGTGGAGGAGCTTGCTGGTGAATATCTGGTGGGTAACAGCCCGAAAAAACACCTTGCAATCACCACCCAGTATGCCGACCACATGCAGGAGTAACTGATAGGGTAAGGTGCACTCCTGATCCCTGGAATCGCAGACTATTAATGTAATTTGCAAACTGTGATATGGTGGTAAAGGCACCCAGTAAGAAAGAAACAACAAGCAATGAAGAAGCCAGTCCACATTAGGAGACAGGAGGATGAATTTTGACGTAAACCAGTGACCAACTTCTCACTCAGAAGATTAGTGTTCATGTCCCATGATGGATACTTCAGCTTTCACTGTTTCTGGTTAGGTTTGAGCACAAAAACTATGTGGTTAGGTTTAGGAAAATATCACACTTTGCTGGACACCTCTAGATGTTGGAAGTTTGGTTTAGTTAGGCAGCAAAATAACTTGGTTAGGAATTCAATGAATGTTGATTAGGGTCAAAATGACTTTCACTACATGTTCGAATCACTCCTCCATTCTGCCTACCTAGCACCGTCTGACTTTTATCTCTTTTCCAAACTGAAATCCTACTCGTGTGGTCGTCGTTTTAAGAGCGATGATGAGGTCATGCATGCTGTTGAGGAGTATCTGGAGGCTCAAGACGTGACCTTCTTCTGAAAGAGCATCAGTGCATTGAAGTTAAAGGAGACTATGCTGAAATAATGCAGGGAAAATGTGTCTCCTGTGGACTTTTCTGACGAGACCATGGACTTTTTGAAGGATTGAAAATGCAGTTAAGTTGTTTCAGAATGTAATTTGTGACTGAATTTTGCAACTGGTTTTCAGGACGTTAGAATTCTCCAACATCAAATGTGATGTTTTCAAATGTTTCCAGATGTTGAACATTACCAGATTATTGACAGAAAGAAGGTCAGAACAACTTTAAATTCTGATTTGTAATGCAGAGAGTGTTATTTTATAAAACAACCATCATGAACACTGATTTACTGCTTCAATATGAATGCAGAGTTATTGAACACAGGGCCAATAACAACAACATAACGGTGTGTTAACAGCTCATGTTCTTTTAACACACTGTTAAATTGTGTTATTGGCCCTGTGTTTAATAACTATCAATCTTCATACATAAAGGTGCATAAATGACTTTTGGACAGCCTTTACTGGGAGGAAAGTTACTTTAGTGCGAGCAGCTTGAGGTTCAGGTCAAATATCAGGACTCACACACCATCAACACTCACCCGCTGCTGCTGACACCTGCTCAAAACATCTGTCACAACCACGACTCGTCTCACTCTTATCATTAGCCGGCACAAATCAGCAACACGGGAGATTTAACCAAATCCTGCTGGACGATTTCTGCAATGCTATCTCAATTACAGCGAGAAAAAAAGAAGACAGATGAGCGTAGATGTGTGTGAATGCTTGGAGTGTTTCCACTGCGAAGCTCAGCGCGGAACACAAGAGTAAGTAAGTGGTGTTCTTGAGCCATAATTTCTTTTAATGTACTGAAGATGTCTGCAATAGCTGCTGTAAGAGCCTCACATCGATTATAACTGCAATCGGAGCACAATCTCATCAAAATGTGCTGGAAGGGCAATTTTAGGGGAATAAAAAAAATATGAGCTTGATTAATCTGAAATTCAATAGCAATTACTATAACATTAAAAACTCCACTGGGTAGCTCTCAGAAACCTGGCACATGCGGAGAGCCGCAGAGAAAAATGGAACTGCCTCGATAATATATTAAGCACGGCACACTTGCTTTTGCGCTTGCAGTGTTGCAGAAGCAAATCAGGCTTGAGTAATAAAACCTGAATTATGATTTATGTGTTGTCTCTGCAATCACTTGCATACATTTCCTGAAAAACAATCCAATTTAAGCCATGGAGAGCAGGCTGCAGCATAACATTTATCAGGTAGACTTCTCAGTATCACTTCACACAGAAAATAGGAGTGTAGGAATGGGAATATGTGAGATTGTGTGCTTTTTCATTCCTAAATATGAAGGGATCAAATTCCTGATCGATTCAAAGCGAGGCTGGAAGGAAAGGGGGGAAATATGTGACTTCTAATCTGCAACCTCTCGGTGATTCCGCCTCCCTCTTTTCTCTCCGTCTGACAGAACCTTTCCCCAGAGCGTTTCCCCCAGAGCCTCAGCTCAAACTGCAGAACCACTCTGTGTGGCAACTGTTGAACAAAATGGACTCTCACAAGAAGGAGAGAAAAATCCCACGGGAGGAGAAGGAGGAGGAGAGGGAGGAAATCAATGCAAGGAGGTGATGTCAAAATAGGTGGAATTGGGGGGGGGGGGGGGGAGCTGAGAGAAAGCAAGAACAATGAAATGATCTGCAAAAGCAAAGCACTATCATCATGTAAACTGTGTCCTGATGATGATTAACGCAATACAAACACATTTTCTGCACATTTTGGTGAGCCTGGTAGAGAAGAAACGGCGTGGTTGGAGTCCCACAGTAAATCTGCTGTCTGGATGCTTGCAGTGGAGGCTGTGAGGGAGACAGAGCTTGCTAATTAGCACACTGGGAGAGGCTGCCTTGTTGTTTTGTTGACTGTTATTTCGAAACATTGCAACCAAGAGACCAGGGCGGGAAGTTAGCTGTCAAAAAAAATCTTTCAATCTGGGTTAATTGCTCGGGGAGAGCGCCTCCTGATTATCATTAGAGATGTTTCTTTTTTCACAATGTTTCCTCAGCTGTACCTGTTACTTAATTTGAGCAATTTTTATTTGTTTCAACAGAATACTCAAATCAACATCTTTTGATTCTTCTTTTGTTATTTCACAAAAGCACAGATATACAGTATCTGTCCTCTGATCATAATCATCAACAGTGTCTTTGTTTCTTTCTGTTTCCAGATCATTCTTCATATTTTGTTGGTGTATGATGAAGAAAATAACGCTCTGTGTTGGTAAAATCTCTATAAACAAGTCACACTTGTCATGGGTAGTGTGTAAAGCTGGTGTGAGGCTGTTTTTGTCACAGTAGTATCAGGCGGGAAACTAGCTTGGTTGGTGACAGGCAAGTGTGAAAACAGACATCCTAGTAGGAACACATTGGGAGGTGTGTTTCGCAATAGAAAAACACTTAATTGCAAAGAAAAATCCTCAGTTTTAATGTATACATTTATAAGACAATAGAAATATTCTTAACTAGAGTAAGTAAAAGTAATTAATTTACCAATTGCCCCGTTTATAGTGACAACGCAATGTGTGATTACCGATTCATGGACACATAAGCGACATTTTTATGTCTAGGTGGAACTAAAAATTCCAGTCCTTGCATCTTTAAAGCATGCACTTTAGGTGCAATTACAACTTTTTCTCAACTCGGTGTTCAAAAAGAAAATCAAGGAAGAGCAAGATCAATTCTGCTGCTAGAAAGATGAATTAATTGCTGTATAGAGTTTATTTGGATTAAAAGCAGGTTCAAGCAAGAAAACAAGACCTTGAGGACCTAATTCCAGACAAAAAAATGCCTTGAAATGAGGGAGTTTCTTTTACTATTTTCCTTCAGCGAGATTTTCCTCAGAGGCACGACCTGATTTATTCCAGTTTTAATTAACAAATGAAGGCGTGGCTGGATCGGGCCCCGGTGGGTTATGTCTATGAAGTGGATTGCTTGGTTATGTCACCGGATTGCAGCGCTGTCACGGAATTAAACCGTAATGGCAACTCCAACTGAGTGATGCAAGCCCGATAATTTCATAAGTTAATAATTTAATAACAAGACGGAAACCATAGGCAGGCAGGACTGTCAGGCAAACAGGGTTATATTAGAAGGAAATAACTATGATCTGGCGATTTTTTTTCATTTTACCTGGACAGTCCAGCTTTACACTCTAATACAGAAGAAGTGCTGCTTTTTTCTTTCTTTGTTTCTTCTTCTTTTTTTTACATGGCTCTTCATCTTTGAAACTAAAGCGCAACATTCAACCTTAGTCTTTTCAGCATGATATCATATGTTAATGAGTGATTACACATCCGTCTATACCTGCTTCATACTGAGGAGGGATGAAAGTGCTGCAGCCTATTCCAGCTGACACTAGATGGGAGGCGGGTACACCCTGAACAGTCCATCACAGGCCTCACACAAAGACAGACTGTGCACACTCACATCTACTGCAAACTTAGAATCACTAATTAACCCATCATGCATGAGTTTGGACTGCGGGAGAAAGCCGAGTCCAGCAGAAAAACGGCAGAACGTGCAAACTGCTCCAAAGAATCATCTGACTGACCGGCATGTATGAACCTGCTGTAAAGTGACAGTTCTAATCGCCCCGCTGCTGTATCAAGTCCATATTCTGATCTATTTTACAGTTTTCTCATTATTCCGCCAAGGAACGCGGCGGAGTTATGATTTTAAGGTCAGTGTATGTTTGTCCGTCTGTTAGTCTGACTGTGTGCAACATTACTCAAAAACGGAATAATTGGATGAAATTTTCAGGGAAAGTCAGAAACAACACAAGGACCAAGTGATCAGATTTTAACAGTAATGCGGCTTATAGTCTGGATTTGCTAAAGATTTTTGTATAATGGCGAGGTAGCAGCACGGCGTCACTGTAACTATGACAACAAGTGAACACTACGTAAGCTGCCTGCTGATGATCACATGATTGTGATCCTACTGAAAACCCACTGCTGCAGACTTATCCACTGGAAATCATACAACGACTGAGCAGCCTTCATGGAGTACTGTGCTCTCGGTGTGCTTTTCTTGTTTTTAAATCAATCTGCTAACTTAAAAATGAGCCAGAGAGTGCATTTTCAACCAACTCTTGAAGTGACCTTGAATAGCTCGACACTACAACTAATAAAATCTGATAATTTCTAGGGTTGGGTGCTAAAGCTGATAAAAAAATAAAATGTTTAATGTGAGTTGATATGGATAATCATTGATAAGCTTTATTGATCTGTTTATAATAAGGAGAAACGGAGCAAAAGCTGTGTTCTGAATTTAATCAATTTAGCATACCTATCACTCTGTAATGCTAACACAACAATGAAAAACACAACACACCTACATAAATACCAATTAAATGAAGAAAGCAAGCATGAAGTTAAATTCTGAGGCACAAAGAGGGTGACCAGGTTGAGGTTCTGAGTGTTTGACCTGGACTTGGTATCACCAGATGAGGACTCAAGACTTGTCTCTGCACATACTTGACATCAAGAACATCAGGGAACAGAGGTGTGCATCATGTAGGTGGACATTTTTAGACTGTGAAGCCTGTCTTCGGAGTGTACAAAAGGGAAAGTAGGGGAAAAACTTCCACAGAAGCCATGGGAAGACCGATGGAGGGTGAAGGGGCTAGAGTTTTATGAGGCAGTGAGGAAGCATGCTCAGGGTTTGATCAAGTACCCGAACTTTATGTGTCGCTATGTACTTTCATGGTTGGTCGCATCAAGTAATGCATTTAAGTGAAACTATCGAACATGCAAGCGAACATTCAAACCATTTTGTTATTGCTATTGGTTCATGTTACTTTGTTTTTGTTACCCAGGTCTACTGTCAAAAAGTTCCAATCAGAAGAATCAACAGTGAGAACGGAGAAGCCTATATCTGTCTAAAAACAATGACTTATTATCATATGAAGGCAGATCACAAGATGCCAAATGAATCCCCCTGTTTATCTGACATTCCCCATGCATTTGAGTCTGTGTGTCGGTCTGTGGTGTGGAGGCAACAAATCACCTACTGTAACTCTGCCACTGTTATCGTCGTTAGCTGGATATTTGCTGGCATACCAACATATGCACATATACAGTCTATGAGAGGTACATCTTCCCAGAACAGGCTGACGACTTCATCTAAACTTTCTATATTTCAGAGTGGCTCCAGAGTCACACTGATCTGAATGGTGAGGATGTGTTTACCGCAGCATCGACTGTGACTTCTGAAGAGTAATGGTGATGTGTCAGGCGGTGGTGGAGAGGACACACTCACCAGGCCTGAGACTTCCTCCTGGGCACGCTCTGTCTCGTCCACTTGGAGTGAGGGGTCAGGTGGTAAATCAGCTGGCGGCAGATCTTGTTGGTGGACTTGAGCGAATCGGTCTCCTGTGGCACACACACATAAAAGGCGAATGAAAGACCACAAAAAGACGAGTCTAGTTCATGGAAACCAACCAAAAACAAACACTAATTGTTCATGATTAAATGCACCTGAAGCATCAAACAGGAAGTTAAACAAACCACTGAACTGTATATTTCACAGTAAGCAAAGTATAGAATGAACTGTTTACAAAAGGTCTGATGGCTGCAAAGTGAAAGTCATTTATGAACACTGGATGTCTGTTCGACTGATCTTTTCTTTATTTGTGCAGAAATAAACCAACAGATGCACTGATTTTCACATGTTCAAAGTGTTTCTTTCTTGTCCTGCATCAAACATTCCCTACATCAAATCATTATTTCAGTTTCGCCTTTGCATTCTTCATACACCTACTGCCTTCGTTTTCCTCCCTTTCTCCTTCGTCAAAGACTTTAAATGGAATGGGTTGCGCTGAGCAGGCTAAATCTAATTAATGGTACAACACGACAACAAGAAAGAGGCAGTGTGGCGAGAGAGAGGAAAGACAGGGGCAATTTACCTTAAGGCGATTAACCATTCCCGCTGCCACTTCTTTTCTTGGGTGACAAACAAACATGCCTCATGCTTCAAAACACTCTGTGCTGCTGTTTCGGCCGCTTGCATGGCTGAACACGACGTTACAGCAGCACATACTGATTTACAATGTCACCGTATTCTTGGGAAACGTGTGGTCTGGAGGAAACGGTGCAGCACTGTAACTCTATGAGAACACTTGGACGTTAATCAGGGCTCTGTAAACCTGAGTGCTTCAAAACAAAGCATTAATTGAATTAACTGTCTCAAACAGATGACCCAGGGTTCAAAACACTCGCAAATGATGTATGTTTCAGCCCACAATACGTCCTTGAATATATATAAATCTCAGCGTGGCAGAAAATATTGGCTGCAGAAGCAGCTGCTGGGCCCTGAATCCAGCACACTGCCTCTCTACATCCTCGTCACGTCTGACACAGTATCCTGCCACGGGTCGCCAGTAGCCAGGCAGGAGAACATTGCTGCCAGCTCCACTCTCTCCTTCCCCAACTCCTGAGCTAAAGCAAACACAGATAAGATTAGAGTTTCTTACAGGTGATTATCATCTGGACTCGGGAAGTAAAAACCAGGCCTCGCTGACTTTATCTCAAGGCAGCCCATCTTTTCCTTTAAAGAGATAAGGGCAGACTTTAAATAACTGTAATGGCTGCTGGCTTCGTGTTTTACAGCCACTCGGAGCAGCTTCTGGAGTGTCGTCGCCCCTCATACCTACGTTTGAAATGTACTTTGAATTTTAACATGTTTGATTTGTATTCTGAGCTGCAAGGAAAAGAAGTGAACTCCAGACTGGATAAAGCACAAATTATTTCTTAAAGGACCATTCCTTGTTTTACTATGACTGTATAAATCTGACTTGAATTTATATGTTGAACTGAAAAGTTTACATTAATTAATGATGAAAAATATGAATTTAAGCCAGTTATGAGTGTTTTGAACAAACCTTTTAAGGCATCAACAAACCTTAATTATTTGTTGTCGTTGTCCTCAAAAATGGCCTTTCTGTTTCTCATTTATGTTTGAAAAGAAATGCATTTTCTCTCTAAAGTGGACTGAAGACAGAGCATTTGGTTGACATTTTTCTTATTTTGTTTTATATATGTATTTTATTGTTTTATATATGTATTTAAAATTGTTCTCTAGTATTTTATTGTAAAGCACTTTGTGATTTTTATCTGTGAAAAGCGCTTAAGAAATAAACTTTACTTACTTACTTACTTACTAAAAGGTAAGGCAGAATAGGAAATTCTAGTTTGAAGGAGCCACAAAGTCAGACAGAAGTTTTTCCTAGGAGATTTGAGGGGAATTCTACTCTTTGACTTACATTTAACTTCCAGTCAGTGTGTACATTTTTCTATTTTAGGTTTAGGCACCAAGACTATGTGGTTAAATTCAGGAAATGACATGATTTAGGTTGAAATACAGCCCTTTCAGAATATGTATGAAGCTTCTGCTCCATGTTGTGGGTGACTAGAGTGATAAGTCCCATCCTATCTAATATATATAACTGGTTGGCTGATAAGGAGGGACAGTAAGGCAGTAAAATAAATGGCAAAGATATTTTGATTACAAGCGTATTTGTGATGCATCACAAACAAACAGAATCTGGCACAAAACACACTGCATTCAAAACATAATTGACAATACAGTTCATTTGTGTATGAACGCAATTTTTAGGAGACAGGTTTGCTTCAGCTGTAAGACTAATCACACAAACGGAAGTCATCTGTTTGATTTAACTATTTATGCAACTTTATCAGAGCAAAGCTGAAAAACTACTAGTGCACATTTAAGATTAAGGTAAAATCAGACTACTCAACCTCCAGCAGCACCAAAAATGACAATATTCTCCTCTTTTTCTAAACCTGTACACACCAGACTTCCAGCCCTCAGTACGTCCAGCTTCACCAGTTTGATCCCTTTTGGCCACCAGACCTCAAAGTGACCTCACTGCTGGTTCCAAAGCCACTCTACCCCATTTGCCTCTGTGCCACTGACTGTGCTCACCCGGCCTCTTGACCTCATCACGGGGCCTGCTGGGTACCTGCCCATCCTTTCCAGTATGAAGCAACCAAAGCCAACAGTCTAATACACCAGCACGTCCTGGAGCACAGCTGCTACCCATTTACCACTGAGCTAAAAAAGCAGCAGAGCAAGGAAGATGGACCGCAGGGTGCTGCTGCAGGGTCAAACTCTGACCCGGTACCTTCCTCTGGCCCAACAGTTCATCAGCAACACCTCATGCTAATGCGTAAACACCTCAAGCACCATTATCCATCCTGCCAAGCTTCTGTATTCATGTATGAACAAAGCAAACTGACACTTCATTGTTGTCACAATACCATGACAATAAATATGACACGCGCTCTTAAGCATAGCTAATAAGTGCAGACATGTTGCCTCTGTTTGAATTTCAGCACTTGTCCTATTGACTGATGTAAAGTGTGTTATGTTTGCTGTGAATGAAATCTAACAAACAAACAGGATCATACCCTTTTTGGGCACTGCAGGTCTCGAGCGAGGCTGATGAGCAGCTCATGAGAAATGGGGTCCACCAGGTTGAGAAAAGCTGCGTTCTTGTACAAAATGTCATTGAGCGACGTTCCCTGAAGTCCCAAATCCTGAGAGAAAATGAAAAGAGACCAAAGCGACTCCGTTAACATTTACAAAACCCAACATGTGCTGCAGGAAATCAGGGATTCATGAGATTAAAACAGCTGCATCTGAGCCGCGCGTTTAATATTCAAGTGACATTTCATGGGTAGTTTAATGAAAATAGATTGTCACTATTTATAAGTTTTGTTCATTATCCCCTTTCGTCTTGGCCTCTTATCACGCTGTGAGATGATAGGGGTTTGCCATCAGAGGTGTGTGATAACAATCAGCGCAGATGATCAGGGGTGGGGGTGGTCTGTGTGCACATGTATCCATACATATACACAGAAGAAAAAATTAAATGCAGCTGGAAAATTTTATTAAATTCCATCTTTTCATTTGAAAACAGGGGAATCAGCATTTGTTGATTCAAGACATACCAGACATCATGAAACAACCGAGCATTTACCGTATCAGAAATTACAAGACTGTAAGAAGCAATCTGCATCTGTAAGTAAATAGTTAATGTTTCTGACTTGTCAATATTGTCCTGAAAGGTTTGACAAAGTGAGAGGACAAACTTTCAGGACAAGTCTCACATCTATCTACAGTATCATGTGGGTCAACATATAATTGAGGAACCTTTGAAGTCCATGGGATATATCTTGCATATATTTTTATTAAAATAATGTTTTTTGTGTTAATAGTGATCCTGCTTTTACAAATTACATAATTATTTATCATGGAAACAATCACTTATTAATAAAAAATGAATAGATAATCACTAAAATGCCAACTAAATAACTGTCCCAATTTAATAACCACCTTCTAATTATCTAAACAATAATAAAATGAGCTTATTCAAAAATTGTTTTGTGTTCTATTTATTAGGTTGGGGTAATCATGACAGATATTTAATTTGTGCCAATATATCAACTTTTATATGGAAAATAACAAATTGTATCTGAGTCCAAGAAATCACTTTCAACCAAGTTACCCATTACAAAAACACCCGAAAGAAGTGTTAATTCCAGATCACATGACCTGCTCCGGATTTGTTTGAAGCTTTCTTATCATAAGCTATGATTATTCAGTATCGTATTTGTGAAACTTCAGATGGAAATATCAACAGCTTTCCGAGATAATAGTTACTTTTTAAAAAAAACTGCACGTTGACCCACTTTCCGTTTCTTTGCATGTTGAAATTAGAGGCTGTGTTTGAACGGCAGTATCTTAGGGACCTTTTCAAGATAAAACTTTCACTGATGTTTCTTATCATGGCATTCATTCAGAATCTGAAATATTGGATAAGAGGATCAAATAGTTATGGTTGAGTTGAAATATGAAATATGTACCATTTTTGAGCAAGAATTAGAAAACAATTGTCATCCAGTGATATTTTCTGAATCATATGTAGATTCATGTCATAATAATATAAAACAAGACCTTTAGAATAGTTTTTATTGTTAAGCACCTGGCCACAAAAAGTAGAAAATATATATTTCTGTTAACTTTCATAACTGATTGAGCAGGTGTGAAAACATTGAATTTAATTTTAATAGTTCTGAGATATTGTTGTTCAAACATGGTCTCAAGTTTCAGCGTATGAAAAAATGCACTAAAAGTGGGTCGATGGGCTAAAATCACACAAATATCTTTGTAAATAACTATAGTTTATACTATAGCAGAGCAGAAATTATCCTAAAAACTACACCAGAGAATTGTGATTTAATTTTAATTAAGTTAAACTAACAATGGTGTGTTCTTCTTTGAAATGCTACAGTTACTCTGTTTCTTCTTTTCTCATTTTCAGGTTTCTGTTCTTTCAGTTCCCACAGGACTTTCTATCATTTTCACCAAACAAATCTAAACCATCTTTTAGTTTGCAGTTAAATGCACTTCACCTCTCTGCTTTCGATCTTTAAAGTTAATAACTAAAAGACTGCGTGACGTGCAGAACAGTTTAATAAAAATAGGAACCAGGACGCATCCACGGGGCCCGATGATATTTATAACATCTTCAGACTATTTCTATTTGCAACGACAACGTAAATACGTTGAAGATGCATCTTCAGGTAATGCTCCGAGTGCTGACGTGTCATTAACACCCAGTGTTTGAGACGTAATGTTCTCAGACACATCAAATGGCCTCACCAGCGTGTGGCGTACAGCAGTCTTTTCGGGGGGAAGACACTGAAAAACACTCCTGCGCATGCATGACAGAGTGGATTAAAAAAAGTTACAACAAAACAGCAGGGAAGATGTGAAACTGAGCAGGTGAAACCAAATGATGAGCAGATGAAAGGCTGGGAGTCAGAGGAAAGAAAGTTAAGGGAAATCTCTTCTTTTTAGGCGTACAGCTGCATTATTTCTGCTTTAATCCATAACAACTTAAAAGAAGAGTTCCTCTGCTTAAACGTGCTGTTATAATGTCAACAAAACTGTTTCTCATGGCATGAAAACGCCACCGGAATGCCAGTGATGACAGTGTTTTATGTTGGGTGAAACTAGGAGCTGTGGAGCTGAGGAATAAATACTGTCAGCTCTATACGCGCTGAAAAGCTTTTCAAATAGCAGGCTGGAGGGTGAAGCTGTGTAAAACATGCTCTATATGCGCTGACAGCCCCAACACTTCGGGGCACAGTGGAAGCAAAGGGGAAAACTCCCATCAGCATTTTCTCCTCCTCCAGCTTTTGAGTTGATTTATTACAGCCGAGATCGGTGGGATTCCCTGACACCGGACTATCCTCCACCCCGCTCTGCCTTCAATAAACCTTATTAACTACAGACTGAGGGTACCACGTGTGTCCAAAAGTGGAAGCGTTTTGAAGAATATATTGTGGTTTGATGTGCATTATCATGCAGTGCAGCATCTGATTTATGCAGTTTTGTGGGGGATTCACAGCGGAAAACCAACCACGTGTTTTAAATACACAAAACGATGTGATCCCATGGATTAATTTGACAGATTCCTAATCATAAAAGCATGAAATGTTTTTGCTGTTTGTCACTGACGGGATGTCTGTGTACATGCCTGGGTGCCTTCAGATCCCACTAGAAATGTCCTTGTGAAAGCTGCATATCTAATCTGACGTCTGCCTGATCACAAAAAGTCTGAATAAGACGATGAGCTCCGAACCGCAGAGCATCATCCCACACATGCAGTTCATTAGAATCCAATTAAATATATTGCAGAGTGCGACAAATCCAGTCCCACAGTTTTCTGCCTCAGCGGAAGCAAAAATGTCACAGCTGTCAGGTGAGGGACCTCCGAACTCCAGTTTTGTTTACTTACTTTTTATCTTGGATGACTGAGGGATTAACTGTTCATTAGTGGACTGACAACATGTTGTGACCTGTTATGTAATCACATCAAAACCCAAATGATGGGGTCGAAACTGCATGTGAAGGAGTAAAGGTTAAAAGTCACAAATGTCAAGCCGCCAGCAACTACGCTACGGCAAGGGGATCTGTCAAGAAGGATGAGGTCAAGATGTTGGCTTAGTCATGTGACGGGACATACAGTATGAAGAACACTTCAGTCTTCTACAAATAACGTGTACAGAGTGAGTATACTGCGCTCAAAGGACATTTTGCTCTAAATTCAGAAATATGTCTATGCTACTTTCATGCAGTTTTCTGTTTAAATAATTCCTCACTTGAAATTATATTTCACTATCTAAAAAGTGAATCTCCAGAGTGCGCTCTGGCTTTCAAGCCAGCACTTTGTTCTATTTATGCTGCAACTACAGGCCCCAAAAATGCCCAAAATTTGAGAATTCAGTTCAGTTCCATTCAATTTTACTTATATAGCACCAATTACAGGTCAAAATGTCTCAAGACACTTTACAGAACCAATATTCCTGAAAGATTGTCCAACAGTTGGGAAATACAATTATTTACTTTGTTTAGGAGAGTTACACGAGAAGATTGACAACACTACGACACAAACATGAAGCTACATTCAGCAGCCATTTTCTTAGCATATAGCATCCAGACTAAAAAGACAGTAAAACTGCTAGCTTGGATAAAATTCGAGTATTTTTCATATCTTGCTTGTTTAGGGAGCTTTACAAGTGCTAGTAACTTCCAGATAGAGCTAAGCTACCTGTTTCCCCCATCTTCAGGCTTTACGCTAAGCTAATGTAGCTTTTATATTTAGTCTACAGTCACGAGAGTTGTATCAGTCTTCTCATTTAACTCCTGCCAAAAAACAGTGAAAAGAATGACATACTGAATGTCTTCTCAAAATGTTGACCTACTTCATTATTCTGGGTTTCTGACAAACTTTTACTTTTAAGAATATTAGCTGTATACGATGCATCTGATGCATCTCGACTTCAATGACACTATATGCCAAACCTTCATTAAAATTATCAGAGTAAATTCTGACATTTTTCTCAGAGAACATTTAAAGTCACCATACCTAAAATCATCCGTTAGTCCCTTTGCTTGTTTTTAAGCCTTTCGTCCAACGGTACACTCAACAAAACATTCATTTTTCTAGCCAAATTATGCACGGATCAGTCATGACAACAAAACCACTGACAAGTAAACACTGATCATCTCACAATGACACCTGTGACACCTGTCAAGGGCTGGGATATACTATGCAGCAAATAATAAGTCAGATCCCTAAGTTGATGTGGTCGAAATGGGAAAAATGGGAAGCGTAAGGACCTGAATGTCACTGGTGCCCAAAGGTGATTAATACACATAGCGAGGACAATCCCACAGAGGAACTACAGCACCACAAATTGCTGAAAGTCTCGATGCTGGCTGTGTGGCTGTGCAGCCTAAGACCCGTTTACACTCATGAAAGAGCCTACAGTATGCACAATGTGAGCTTATCATGGGAAACTTTGTGTCCTGGCATTCCTGTGGATGCTACTTTGACATGTACCATCCATCTAAACATTGGTTATCAACAGTCTCCTTCATCAGGATAAATCACAATGACATACTGCAAAACATGTCCAATAATTAAGGAACATGACCAAGATTTCAGAGATCCAGTGGTCTACGGTTTGTTCTGGAAAGACAAATGTGATCTATGGAAGCCCCACTTTGCAACCAACAGCTCAAAAAAACCTGCAGGGCTCTGTGGAGTCTCAACAGGTCAGAGCTGTTTTTGTGGCAGAAGGTTGATCTAAACAGTTTCAGGCAGGTGGTTTTAATATTGTGGCTAACAACCTGAGCACAGTACTGTGTTTTGTTACGGCTCATCTTGAACTTCTAAAGGTCTTCACACACAACGGAGAGCACTTTAGTGTTTTCTCCACCGCTGCACATTGGTTACTCCGTGTGCATGTTGTGGAGCGTAATTGATATGAGCATTTGCTGATTCTTTGCTTACTAATGAATATCTAGAAGATCCCAAACTAATTAACTTAATGGCCCAGGAGGCAGATCTGCGATGGAGATACGACGTGGGGGCCAGTGTTATTGGTTCCTCTTTGTAATGACTTCCTCCATGTGAAAGAAACATGTTCCAGCATCCATCATCTCAAGGTGATTATCTCCAAATCCATCCGTCCCTGAGAGGAAAAGCTGCTTTACTGCTGGAGAACAACAACAGGAGATCTACTGCCAGCTTTTTTTTTCCCGGTCCTGAAGTATTATTAGTCAGACACTTGGCTTCAGCCCCAACAACGTAGCAGTGCTCTGGCTTCACCTCACCGAGTGATGGAGAGAGTGTTCATGCTTCGTGAGCAGTTTAAATGCCGAGCTACGGAGAAAGCTTCCTCTGCTCACGACCAGCAAATCTTCATGTTGATCTTTAAAATCTTTTTTTCTTCTTTAAATATATAAGATATGAGTGACTGCAGGACTGCTTTAATAAACATGGGCACTTTGAAGTCTTAAAGGAAGCTTTGCATGAGTCACATCCCCTCCTGCTTCACACACATATGAATATGAAGCTTTACAAGGGAGATAAAAATTCATCCCACACCTCCTCTGTGCAGAGTTTCAGTCAGAGGGATACCTGCAAATCTGTCTTTAAGTCTCTTTAAGTAAGATGTCTTTTCAGTGCTTCTCATCAGCTTTGTTTCCTGCCTCAATCTGCACACATCTGTATAATTTATTCCGCGGCACCATACAGAGGGGCAGGGAGTTTTCGTGACAGGGGGGCCCTCTTGATCAAAACTGCTTTTGTCTGAACTTCAAAACTGTTCTCCTTTGATCCATGCACAGCTACCAGAAGGCAGCGGAAAGCCCAAGCTGAGCTCGGGAAAATATTTCCTTTTTTTCCTTCTCCTTTTTCTAGTTTGGATAAATCTTCACAAAGTGAGGATTAAACCAGGGAAGATGTTAATACAGGAATGTGTAGCAGGTAACAAAGGAGAACCTTAGCTTACCTAGAGTTTGGAGCTAGGCTGCTGTGAAAAAGAGACGTTGGCACAAAGCGGTGCAACAGGAGCAGATTAGAGCTATTTAACAATAACAGTGGAGCATTATTTGAGTTTGGATAAACTGACATATCATTCAGTTGATGTTCTGTTCACTACATGTCAGATTTATGAAGGACAAAACAAGTAAACTGTTGCTTTAGTTATTTTTTTTTTTTGCAGGGATCTTGTTGATCTCGTTTGAGCAGATGCTGCAACATCATGCAAAAAGTAGTTTCTCACAGTAAATATGGAAATCTGCATGGAAATGAGGTTTAACTCAGACAAAAGTCGTGCAAACTTCACTCACAGCATCATATTTCTTGCTCTAATAACAAAGTTTCAAGTGCAGAAAGAACAGCAATCTCACATTATTGTTTTAAAAAATCCTCCTCACCTTTCTCAGCAGTCTGAGCACTTCGGCTGCTTGCTCCATCCTCTGCTCCCGGAGAAGCCTTTGGATCTCCCGGACCCACGCCACCCGCCTCACATATGGGCTGTGGTTGGTTTTCCGCAGCATCCCTGGAAGCTTGTCGGACTTGAGCATCAGGGAGGTAAACAAGAAGTCTCCGCCGCCACTTCTCTCGCTGTCTCCAGGAACAGCATCGCTCCTCTGGCGTCTCCTTTTGGGCAATTTGCTCTCAAAATCAAGACTTCTCTGTCTGGTCAACTTAGAACCCATCACTCCTGAGAGGATGTGTCGGCGGTGGTGGTGGAGAGAGGGATTTTACCACACGCAGCCAAAACATCACACTGAACTTGCAGCGAGATGAGCCGAAATGAATCAAACGGTGGCTCAAAAAAAGTTTCAAGGCGGCTCGGAAGAAAACAACAATAAAAAACGCGTAAAGCATCAGCAGGATGATTCTGTGCGCCCCGGACTCGCCGTCGTCCCCCTGCCTGCATCCATCCATGCACTGCCTGAGCACTCTGGCATCCTTTGCTTTACTCAGAGCTGGTGCTGCTCTCAGCCAATCAGATCGGGATTTGCTGCACAGCGTGAGAGTCATGCAGGAGACTGTTCACAGTTTAGTTTTCTCACTTGACCCCGCATCCCAACACACCGGCTGCTTCTGTGGCAATTCAGTCAAGCACAGACAGACAGACGGACGGACAGATAGATAGATAGATGGATAGATAGCCAACAAAATATTAAAAGATCATTGGAAATTTTCTCTGCTTTTCGGCATTAAATTCTGGCCAATATCATTAGAATTTTTGGACACAGATTTAGAAAAAAAGACTCTTCCATGTCGATGTGAAAACTGATTTCTACTGAAAAAATTGTAGAAAACAAGTGATTGCATAAGTATTCATCCACTTAAAACACGGGTGTCAAACTCATTCAGGGGCCTATAAATAAACACAACTCTAAATGTTGTCCTTTGTTTTAGTGCAAAAAAGTCCATTCTGAAAACGTTTACATTACTGAACTGTCTTTTGACAAAATATGATGAACATCCTAAAATTTCCTAATAAAATAAGTTCAATGTCAACAGCATTATGCTTCAGTTTATCATTTACACGTGTGCATTACAACTTAAAGATCACAGAGTATCAAAGGCACAAAACATTTAGTCGCAGGTATGTGGAACTGAATAATATAGTAATTTACTTTATGATCAAAACAACTCATCAAGATCTAGAAATTTACGGATTTACAGATTTACAATTTGCAGCTAATGCGTTCTCTGTCATTTTTACACTTTGAAAAGTCATCTTGTACCATCCGGTGGACCAGCTTTGTCCCGTGAGCTGTATGTTTGACACTCCTGTCTGAAAATGACTCACCTGATTTAACACAAGTACAGCCAACTGGTGCAAGAAGTCCCATGTTCACTGTAATGAAGATCATGATGTGTCTCAGTGCTGTGACTATACATCTATTGATACATCTTCAGTGATGTTCCTGTAATCATCGGGTGTTTCAGGTCTTTCAACATCATACACCCTCGGGTACCTGGTCAACTCGTGCGTATTCAAACTTGTGCGTATGCAAGGGTTAGGGTTGGGGTTAGGGTTAGGGTTGGGGTTGGGGACGACAATTCAGCAACTGGCAGTGGTTTATAAATCCATGTTTGATCACCATAAATAAATAATAAAACACTGATTTTACATTCACTCAATACACACAAGTTTGCATACACATGAGTTGACCAGTATCCCACCCTCCTCCAGGTGACCTTAGCTTGTGTCCAGACGGCTAGCTACTATGACTCCATGGCTCTCCTCTCTTGAGCCACAGCCATCTTGAGGCTTTTTGAGGCTCTCAGTCGATGCCCAACTGGCTAAAAGCTCCAGTTAAAGGGCTACAAAACCCCTCCATCCCACTTCCACTGAGAGACACCTTGCTGTCCATCCTGCCTGTTGACATCTGTAGACCAGCTCTGCGTGTTTGGAGAGCTTCAGTTCAAAGGCCTCTTCCACTTGTTTAGTTCCTCTGAGTTGCAGTCACTTAAATTACAACACAGTTTGTTTAAAACTGGCTAATTAGCACCTTGACAACACACTGTTTTCTGGATGGAGCCTGCACATTTAGTTTACATTGTTTGTCATTTTGCTATTTGCTTGCATTCATTCATTTCTCCTGTTTGACTTACCTGGCTGCTGTGTGGCATTTCCTGCTTGGAGACAGACAAAAGGTGGGGCTGAAGGCGGAGCAGGGCTTTATCCTGAAGTCCCTCTCACGGACCAGACCAAAAGCTTTTACATCACAGGGGGGATCAGGGTTTTATAGTTTCCCCCTGTGTGTTAAATGTGACCTGATCAACCATTATATATGTTTTCCCAGCGTCTCATTCTGGCAGGTCTGTTAGTTGAGTTGGTGTCTAGTTTTTGTCAGTCTTATTTTCAGTAGCGTTACATTTTGTTGACCTCTTTTAAAGGCCTTTTAACTTTGATTTCATTACCTTTAGTCAGTTGTTTTGTAAAAGCTACATTTTTGGAAAATAAATCCATCCTTTTTTGGAACTTTAAGTCTGTGTTTTTTGTGCTTGACTGCTTGGTCCACGACAGAGTAGTAGCTGCAATGTGGTTGGGAAACTTAACCCTCGTGTCGTCCTGCGGGTCAAAATTGACCCGTTTTAAAGTTTGAAAATGTGGGGAAAAAACATATTTTCACAGTGAAACTCTTGATGTCCACATTTTCAACTTTTTTGTGAAATCGTTCAACATTTTTTGGTGGAAAAAAAGATATGTTAAAGATGTTTCTTTAAGAACATTCACACAAAATCAACCAAAATCCAGCGAATTTCGCTGGATTTTGGTTGATTTTTTGTGAATGTTCTTAAAGGAAATATTAGAAGTTTTTCTGATATATATGTAATCACTTTAGATATTTTTAGGATTTTTTGGAAGATGTTTACTCATTTTTTGAAAATATTTCCAAGAATTTTCTTGCCAAATTTGGGAGATTTTTTAAAAAATAAAACTTTAAAGGGAAACTTTTAAGGAATTATTACATTTTTTTCCTGAAGGTTTTGCAAATTTTCAGAAATTTGGGGATTTTTTTGCTGAATTTTTGGATTTTTTTCAGACAAGGAAATAATATTTTTGGTGCCTCTAAATGAGGACAACAGGAGGGTTAAATTGCCACTCGAGGCCCACCAACAGCTGCCAGTCCCTTGCGGAGGTTTTGGGATGCCTGATGTTCTACTGGAAGGTTGTGGATGCTCCCCAGCTCTGACTGAGGCGATGGTCTGCTTGGAGGGTTGGAGCCGCCTTGTCCACTCAGCTCCTGTGCTGATGTCCTCAGCGATGGCCTTCAGGACCCTCCATTGGTACCGCCCCTCTCCAAGAGCATTTGCAGAGCGGCTGAGGATGTGTTGCAGCGGGCCTCGTTTCCGACACAGTGGCCACACTGGTGTTTCTGTTTTGCCCCACGTGTGCAGATTTGATGGGCTTGGAAGCACATCACAGTGAGTTTAGTATTACAGACACATGTATCTGTATCAGTACTCCTGGTGGTAACTAGACCATGAGGATAAAAGAACATGCCGAGCAACTCAGTCAGCTAGTGAGTAAAAGGATGCAAAAGCAATCAGTAGCTGATTATCCCTTGGAGTCCAGCTAAATAGATCATAATGCATTAGACCTGAGTGACCAACTATGCAACAACTATGACGTCCTCAAAAGGAGTTACGAGCTGGTATCTACCACCATGCTTCACAGTGAGGATGGTGTTTTTGTGATGATGTTACCGTCTAGTCTGACTGTCAAAGATTTCATTTTTGCTCACATCAGATGAAAAAAATCTTCCAGTTGACTTCAGAGTCCTACATGCCTTCTGATGAACTCTGTTAAAGATTTAATATGAGTTTTTGTCAACAGTGGCTTTACTACTCTCTGAAAATGCTTTGACTGGTGAAGAACAGTCACAGTGTCTCCATCTCAGCCACTGAAGCTTGTAAGTATCTCAGAGGATTCATAGGTGTCTTGGTGGCCTCCATCACTAGTCTCTTTCTTGCACAGTCACTTAGTTTAAGAGGACGGCCTGCTCTAGAAAGATTTATGCACATGCCACATTTCTTCCATTTCCTAATGATAAATTTAACTGTACTCCAAGGGATAATCAGTGACTTGGAAATGTTCTTGTATCCAGCCTCTGATTTATGCTTTTTAATAACTTTTTCACAGAGTTGCTCGGAGAAATCTTTCGTCTTTATGGCGTAGTTATATCGAGGAGCACTGATTCACCAGCGAGTGAACCTTCCAGATACAGATATCTTCATATTACAGTCACTTAAGACACATTTACTGCGCTCAGATTATCTTCATTTCACTGATTGTGTGACCTCTGGTATTGATTGGCTGCACCTGTTTCAAAACAGATGAGTCACTTTACAAGGAGTTCATAGTTATGCACTTATTTATTTTACCTTTTATGTTTTTACTGAACGGATATTACTCTGTTGAAGTCTGTTTTTATTTTGACATGAAAGTCTTTTTTGTAAATTCTTCTCAATAAAGCCAAACTGTGTTGACGATGATTCAGCGTTGGAAAGCAATGAAAGGGGAAAGCTTCTGAAGAGGAGAGAATGCTTTTCACAGGCAGGGGACTCTAGCTTCAATAATTTAGAAGTCCATTAGTGGCGATACACCTCTAAAGAACAGCAGCTCTGACTTAACAGAAGTAGTTTAACACCTCCCCTCGCTGCACTGACACTCCACGGCATGTTAGCACCGTTACATTCCTGTTGGGTTGGTTACAGGGTCGACTCACAATCTGAGACGCTGAGTGTTGTCAGAGGAACGGACTCAGAACTAGACAGAGCATCAAACATGCTCTTTAGCCTTTTATATGGACGACAAAATCTATATGCTAACTGAATATAATGGTGTTTCTGCACTGTGGTTTTGACAGTTTCAAGTCCTTGATTTAATTCCTGAAAATCTAAATTTAAAAGATTTGCTGTTTAATCATTTCAAAGCAAAGTGGGTATTACTGCTGTTAATAGTAGGCCTGTTGGACTTTTGGTCTGAATCTAGAGTCAGTTCTGTTCACTGCATTATATACTGTGCATAGCACTGTTAATGTTCTTTTGCGATGAGGATTTTTTTAATAAATAATATGCTATGTGACTAAGAAATTGGTTGTTCTATGCTCTGTCTTCCTAATTTCGATAAAAGTGTTACAGTCCTTGATTTAACTTGTAAAAACTCACATCTGTGCAGCAAAGTCACATATTTGAACATCTTTTCTATTAAAGTAATTCCTCCCTGCCTTAAAATGGCTTAGATATAACTCTAGTCTAGTCTAAAGTTGTTAACGATCTCTGCACCCGTTCCCCCACATGTTCTGTAGCTCAAGCACACCAGCTCACCTCTGACTGCCGCAGGCTATTCTACTCTTGCTGCACAATGATAGTTTGTAACACTGGAATAATAAGGCCTAGCAAACTCATTCTGAAGAGAAATAATGATATGAAAAATTCCACCCTGCAAGTTGACAATGGTACACTGCATTTTAAAGATGGACGTGCTTTGTCATGACGTTTACCGCTTAATTCACCCATTATGTCTATCAGCTAATATAAAAAATACAAAATATAAACAAAAAACACCATAACGACATTTCATCAAGATTTAAAAAAGGGTCTTTAAATGGTTAGTTACACATTGCAGGCGCTTTAGTTTACAATTACAGCCTTTTTATCATGTTCTCAGTCATTTCACACATTTTGTTTCTCATCCTTAATCTTCTATAGTTTTGTATGTTGCTATCTAATAACTGAACTGTGACAAGAAATCACTGCCACCTTCTCGTCCCCTTCTGCTTTCCTGTTTTCTGAATCCCCTTTTACTACAAGAAACAACAACCCTAGTACAATTTGCCATGTATATTCATTGTTTGTATTCTTTGTTGTTGTTGTTATGTTTTTGTTGAATTTCCCACTTTAATGGAATAAATGCAAATGTTTCATCAAAACATTTCACCTGTTCCTGTTTTTCGGGGACACCTGCACTGCATCCTGGGCTTAGGTCAAGTCAATGCTTTAAGAAATACAAACAAGACAAAAGCTTTTTTTTTTCGCCCTTTACAGCAAAATGAGAATTAGGTGCCGTCTGATTGTTCTGCAGAAGAGACTTGATTTGAACAGTGTTTGCAATATCAGGGAACATTTCCAATTAGTCATGTTTCTTTTGTGGCTGTGTGGAGCCCCAGCCTCTGCCCAGCCCCTCATGGAGACTGTTTTGTGCGTTTGATTCCGTCTTGACAGCATCATTGTGGCTGACGGCAGCAGGCTGGAGCTGCTGTTCTGGAGTCTCTGAAACCCAAGAGAAACACATCCAAACAGAAAAATGCCAAACAGAAGACCCTGGTCTAAAAGTGATGCAGGATGGGTCATTTATTTTAAAAGTGGTTCAGATCAAACCCAGATAAAAACAGGAGGGACAAGAGGTCAGTGAGACTTTTAAAGCTGCTCTGTGTGAGCTGTGTGATACTGTGTACTGCACCTCTAACCTTTTATCTGTCGGTGTGTCTCCAAACAGATGCAGAGGAAAAACTTTGGGTTGCTGTCAGATTTCACAGCCAGAAGCTCACTTCAGGAGCAGGTGTACAACGTGGTAGAAAGGGAATGTTTAATGATCTTCAGTTTCATCTCCTGGGCTGCTCGTTCTCTCGCTCCTCTGCTTCAAGCTACATGAGGGACACCACTGTCACTCCGGGGTTTAAGAGAAGTTTATTAGCATTTAAATTCAAAGAGAATCATGTGAGGAAACCTGTGGCTGCCTTTGTCTTGTACTCTTTATGGTTGTGGGGATTTATTTGTGCTTGTCTTTTTGTTTGTTTGTTTGAGATGGTTCTCTACTGTACAGTCAGATCTGAGGTCCGATTTCTACGCTGATTGTCTCAGTGGTTCTATCTGCTGCCATCATAAAGAACCGACTGATGGTTGCTGTCGCATCGCCACAGCACAGACGGATGTGTCAAGCTTTGTCATGCATTCTTTGTATACTGGAAGTAATTGTGTTTACAAAAGACGAACAAGAGGACGACAGAAAGAGAGAAATAATAAGACGTGACAGCACATTTGGAAAAGCTGCTTTGTCAGTTGAACAAGAATCTACTTTATGCACCAAAAGAAGATAAACACCACATATGTTCTTTTCTGGATGCACTAAATAAAGAGGAAAGGAGGGATATTGTGCAGAATTGGCCGCTGGTTTAGCAGATGTGGTCGACTATGCAAAAATAGATGAGGTGCCTTATTCCTAAGTCATGTGTGGTCCAGTATATTCCCCACATATAGATTCTGTATAATGTGTTCAAACCTGTTTTTCATGTGGGCATCAAAATGAACCTTTGTCTGCAGTCTGGAAGCTAGGAGATGATTTACCTCATCTACTCTGTAATGGTTCACCGTGCTTTGCCACATGTCGGATGCACGTGTTTTCCCTACAAACTGTGCCCCTCTGACGTTTTCTGTTTGAAACGGAGCAACATAACTAACTATGGACATTTAGTACAGCGGAAGGGCTACAGCTGTGACAACACAACCACAAACTGTTGGTGTTATCACAGCTGGAACTAAGCGTCCAATGAAGGGAACAAATGAGTGAAACAAGAGAATCCTTGAATCATGTTTTCAATTTCAATTACAGGTAAAGCTAAAATTGCAGATTAAGACCCACTTAACACCTGGATTTGCTGTAGAAGTGTCAATATATAATTGAGGGACTTTTAAAGTCTATGGGATATATCTTCCATACATTTTTATCGAAAGTACAAAAAATTATGTTTTATGTTCATTATGATCATGTCTTTACAAATTCCAGAATTATTTATTATGGAAACAATCACTTATCAATAAAAAATGACTGAACATAGCCAAAATGTCAACTAAATAATCGTCCAAATTTAATAACAACCACCTTCTAATTAGCTAAACAATAATAAAATGAGTTTATTCAAAACTTTTTGATTGTGCTCTTTTTATTAAGTTGAGATAATCATGACAGATATTTCTTAGTTGGCCATATGTCAAATTTTGTATGGAAATTGTATCTGTGTCTGAGAAATCTCTTTCAACTAAGCTCCCCGTTACAAAAACACCTCTCCAGGAAGTGTGTTAATTCCAGATCACATGACCTGCTCCACATGATGTCATTTCCTCCTGAAGAAAAGACTGGAAGACTCCAAGGCTTTCTGAGTTATTAAATATAAAATAGTGTGTGTCAAGTGTGGATTTATGGCATGTCAACAGGTTCTTTAGAAATAACTTTTAATTTCAATTCTACTCAATTGTTTATAGACTATTTAGAAGAATCTTTGTCTAAAAATGCCATGTGGTGTTTGGTTATAGGCGGCCATGTTGGTTTTAGGCCTAAAACAGCAAAAATGTCAACTGTATTACAAAAAGTCCCGCAATTATATATTGACCCAGAATGTGACATCATAGGACCAGCTCTCGCAACCTTATCAAGCTTAAACATAACATGAGCTATTTTGCTGGAAAACAGACTCAAGGCCGGTTGTAAGTCCCTCTGTCTCAGCCCTCTCTAATTGTTTGTGGACCACCCCTCCTTGTGCACCTTCAGGCCATCTGGAGCTGAAACAAATTGGATTTTTGAGCACTTTGTTTTTTCTCCTTTAAAGCATTTTGCTGGGTGGAGCATCACTGGGAGTGCAGAGCTGACACAGAAGAGGGTCAGTTTAGAGGGGGCTATAATTGTGGGGTTTCTGTGTTGAGAAACACATCTGTCCTGTCCCTGCTGCTCACCACCTATTGGCCTGACTGCTTATTTAACTGACCCTTCTCCTCCAGCCCTGCACTCCTTCGCACGGTTCCCCTGCAGTTTGTTCCTAGCATTCATTCCTATCCCCATGGCAGATGTGATCTTCTCCCTCGCAGCCCTGAAAGCCTTCATTTTCCTGGTGAGGAGGTACTTTATTTAAAGCTTAGATATCAAAGCCATCATACAAAGAAAAGAAAGAAAAAACCAACAACATTAATGCTTGAGTTGCATTGCATTCTAGCTGTGAAACAAGGCCCTAATTTATCATTTTGTCAAAGCGTTGACGTCCTAGAGTCATATGTCATCTATTTAAAATGAAAAACCACACTGAGGCTCCTGCTGGTTAATCTTTTTCACGGATGTGTATCAGTGCAGATAAATAAAAAAAAAAGCTTTCATGTAGTGGAGTGATGTCAGTGATGTCTCACTCTCAGTTTCAGGGTCATGCAATTGATATGTGGGAGTACTGGAAAGTTATGTGAAGACTGAGCGCAGATCATCTGACAATGATTGTTGTTTCGAGTTGTATCTGTTTATCTCTGCGTCTTTCACCCCCCGACGTCAACACAAGTTCTAGCTTTTATGGCGGGGTGGGTTAAAGTTTAATGACTTTGTGATAGGAAGCCTATCACCTATAAACTGCAGCAGACAGACACAGCAAACAACCTGCTGCACGGGCCCCGGGAGGAATCAAGGTAAGACAAGAAAATTGTTTTACATGTCTGGGAAGGTGAATCTCATCCATCCAAGCAACAAAAAAAAAGTGAATCTAAATCTAAGAGCAGAGATTGCATCTGGATTTCCCTCTGCTGTTGCTTTACCTCATGAAGTTTCCGTTTCAACTTTTAATTGCTGCACTGCTTTAGTACTTTGAGGTGAGAAGCAGGTGAGATCTGTGTATAAATGGTTTGTGTACAGGAACGTCTGACTTTATTTTCGTGCCGTGCAGCTAAATCAATACATTTCCCTGTTATGCAATCAGGCTTCATTCCTTTTCACAGAGCAAAGAATCTGCATGACAGTTAAGGCTTCTGGGTTTCGGAGGTGTTATTCAGCTAAAATACCCGAGGCTTGCTTCTTCCGCTTGTCTTATTGGCTCCAGAAAGTGCTGCCAGGGGGGAACACTGATTGCCTCACAGTCAGATCATCTCACTTCTACTAAAGTGCTCTGCAGTATAATTCAGACAACTGCACTTTGTTAGGATTTAGAGGCTCGATTACTAGAAGGTACCCTAATAAATAGGCAATTCTAAACCCATATTGGTTACCAGCATAAAGGTTGCATTATTTTAAATGAAAACATCACCATAGGTATTCATCTGAATGACAGTAAACAGTTTCTGTGTAACATATTCAGACATTTGGTATAATGTTTGACTTCTGGAGACAGTAGACAGCAGCGACTGTACTTTAACCTGTGATGGGATGAGGTTGGTAATAAGTCACAATTGTTGTTTAGGAATGGATTTCTTCAGTCTCAACTTATTTACAATAATCAGGTGAATGCGATTTTGATCAGGCTTGATTTTCTCCAAACTGATATGAGTTATCTTGGCCAACAAGCACATGACTTCTTACACACTGGATGGCTATAAATTATGGCCACACTTATGTAATATTTATTAGAGTGGTAAAACAGTTATTTAACCAGGTTCATATGTTTTCAGACTGCGAGAGGAACTTCCTCATCTGATCTGGAAGACGGAGCAGTAGCACTGCAGCAAAGATAATCAGTGAGTCCTTTGTAGTTACTTACTTCCAGTGCATGAGGTCTTATTTGCTTTTACAATATTCTGCTCCATATTCACGCATCAATCAAATCATTTTTATTCCGTGTTATGTTTGTTGTTTTCTAACACTACTCTAATCACAGTAACAGGGTTGCTAATCCATGCTAATGTTGCTTTTCTTAGAAGTAGAAGCTAGATATTTAGCTAGCTGTTACTGCTGACCAAGAGGACAAACTTACTGATAGAAAGAAAAAGAATAAAGTCAAAAGAATGAGTCTGATCCTGATAATATGAGGCGGAGTGAGACATTCAAGCACGGCTGACAGTGTTGTGAAAATATGAAAAATAGAAGAGAGGACATAGCTTTGCTCTACCCATTCTTTAGGTAAACTGTTTGATGATGTTAATTCCAGCATTTCATGTGATTCGCTGTTTTCTTCTTCTTCTACCAGCTAAAAAGGTTTTGCTAACAGGGTTGTTGTGGGACACACATTCCATGCTTAATAATAATTATTATTTAGAGTATTATATATTATATATCCTATTTTTTCCATTTTACTCTGTTCCTTATTCTCTGGTGTTTCCCCACTGTGTGAGATAGCGTTTCCTCAAATGTTCTTAATTCCCGAGTTTGTGTGAGTGTGTGTTTATGTGTATGTGTATGTGTGTGCGTGTGTTTGTTTTTATATCTCTTGTATTAAGTGCTTTTAATTGTTGTATTGTTTTTATGTAAAGCACTTTGAGCTGCTCCCTGGCATGAAAAGGGCTTTATAAATAAAGATTGATTGATTGATTGATATTATGTTGATTGCAAAATGTTCCCAAAATTACAAGAGACATCAATGAAAAAAACAATAGCAAAAAAATTAGATTTCAATTTAATTTTAACTTTCATCTGAGATTCAATTTGGTCATCAGTTGCTGGTGGGACAAGAGAAAAGCTGCATTTTAGGGGGAACTCCAAATTCATTTGGCGTTTTTCTAAATATATTCAAACATTCTTTTCTCCCAGTTTTTTAAATTTGGTCTCAGGACAAGTAAATGTACACAACAGCTGCATGTTTTAGTATTTTGTAGGTGGATTATTTGAAATTTGATGGAAACATACAGATGCAGCGTCTACATGTTGAGCTGAAGTGTCCAGTCAGTGCAGGCGGATAACAGGGGAGATATTATTGAACACAGTAGCATGTGTCCTCATTTTTACCAAAATTAATATTTCAACAAACAGCTGTCATCGGGGTGTTTTCAACGCTACTTGCAAAAAAAAAGAAAAAAAAGTGCCCTGGATTTAATTTGCATCCATTTACATGTGCAAACTTTTCATCATCTCAAGTTCCCTGTCTTAAATTCTTATTCTAGAAGGCTGGAAACTGATCTGTGAAATGGTTAGCTGGATTGATTTGATGTGTATAAAAAGGTCAATAGACCTTTGCATGTTTTACACACTGACAATCTGTCATTTTATGACATTAAAGGTGCTGTATGCCATTTTTAAAAGATTCCTGTTTTTGATTTCTGTGTAATTGTAATTAGTTACTGTTGAAATTTTAATATACAGATGATGCTTTTTTTTTTCTTTCATTAGGGTTAAATAAATCATTTATAGATCTCCAGCCGCAAAAATGGTCAAGAAGATAGTCGTGGTAGCGGTGATGCTGCTGCTGGTGGCGGCCGTTGCCACATTTCTGGGCGTCTTCTACGGCATGCCGAGGAGGAAGCCCCCAGGGGAGCATGTGTACCTGACGGCAGCCGTGGCAGCAGACGCCGGGCCGTGCTCAGAGATCGGCAGGTGAGAATTTGTATGTGCAAGCATGCGAAATAAACAAAGAAACTTGCACATACAGCAAAATCCACGAGCACACACAAATTTAGCACTGGAACCTGCTAATTTATCCCCATCTAAGCCTACGCAGTCTTGAGATCTTAAGTGTAAAAACCAAATCTCCACTCCCTCCCTTCCTCCTCTTGTGTGCTTTAATTATTTTTTACCACAGAGACACGCTGTTGAAAGGAGGGTCTGCAGTGGATGCAGCTATAGCTGCTTTTTTGTGTGTTGGATTAATGAACGCTCACAGCATGGGCATAGGAGGAGGGCTTTTCTTCAACATCTATAGCGCAGAAACTGGTACGATGTGCACCTCCAACTCAAAATGTACCTTTGTTGTGTAACTTCCCATACAGCTTTCTTATGCCTGCTTTTGTTGTGTGACTTCTTTACAGGGAAAATCGAGACCATTGACGCCAGGGAGACGGCACCAGGCAATGCAACGGAGAACATGTTTGGCAACAACACAGAGTTAGCCCAGAAAGGTAATGTTTAACCAGTTATCTGATGTGGAAACAAGCTGAGGAAGCTGTTCTTGAGAATTATCAGATAACCACATAATAGACAATGAATAAGTAGTGTGAAGGAGATACAGCAGACTCAAAGGCGGCAAAATATCAATAAAAGTCTGTCGTCCTACGGGTCGAAATTTGAAGTTTGAAAATGTGGGGGAAAAAATATTTTCACAGTGAAACTTCTGATGTCCACATTTTCAGCATTTTGGGGAAATCTTTGAACATTTTTTGGTGGGGAAAAAAAATGTTAAAAATGTTTCTTTAAGAACATTCACCAAAAAAAAAATCAACCAAACTCCAGTGAATTTTGCTGGATTTTGGTTGATTCTTTTGGTGAATGTTCTTAAAGAAAATATTAGACGTTTTACTGATATATATGTAATCACTTTAGATATTTTTAGGATTTTTTTTGGAAGATTTTTACTCATTTTTTGACAATATTTGCAAGAATTTCCTTGCCAAATTAGTTTTTAAAAAAAAAAATAAAACCTTTAAGAGAAATTTTTAAGAAATTTTTGGAATTTTCTTCCTGAAGGTTTTGCAAATTTTCATAAATTTGGGGATTTTTTTTGCTGAATTTTTGGAATGTTTTCAGACAAGGAAGCAATATTTTTTGGTGCCTGTAAATGAGGACAACAGGAGGGTCAAAAGGTGAAAGCGTAACTCTGTTTAATTGTTCTCTATGGCTGGTAGGAGGGCTGTCCATTGCTGTACCAGGGGAGATTCGAGGTTACCAGATGGCGCACCAACGACATGGTAAACTGCCTTGGAAAGACTTGTTCGGGCCGAGCATTGAACTTGCAGAGAAAGGATTTCCTCTGGGCAGGGCACTGGCCAATGCTGTGTCCCAAAACAAGAAAACCATCCTGAATGATGAAGCCCTTTGGTGAGAGGCAGCAACTTGCATTCGCAGTCTGATCATCTCACGGTCCCTTTATAAGGAATTCTACATCTTTCATGGTCTTTTCCTCTCTTCTTTCAGTGAAGTGTTTTGTGGACAAAACGGTGACGTCCTAAAAGAAAATGAAACCGTGAAATTTATCAAACTAGCAGCGACCTACAGGAAGATAGCCGAGGAGGGTCCTGACACTTTCTACACGGGAGAACTGGCTCAGAACCTAGTGAAGGACATTCAGGCAGCAGGTAGTGTTCTGCTCAAATAGTCACACAAGCTAATCCTAAAGTCCTTAAAGCGAATATCGTTTTTTGTTTGCCTTTGGACGTGGTTCATATGCTAGCAGACACAGCAAAATAAACAGTCGATGCCATTGCTGAGCATTTCCACCTTGAAAATAAAGCATCTCAAAAGCACAGACTTAGACTTCTGGGGTTTCACACGTAACAAAAGCTAACAAACCAACGGGGTGGAGCTTTCAAAATCAATCAAGTCAGTTTCTGGCTCAAACATTTATGGCTCAAGTTAAATGTTACAACTTGCCATTATATAATTAGGAGAAGTTTTACAGTGTTTGCATTCTTTAAAATGAGGGAAGAAAAGTGGGGATTAAAGTCCAACACCTTACCTAAATTTAACGACCAAATCAGTCAGCACTAAAGTGGTTCCATAAAGGTCAGCTCGAGTTTATGCAATCACATCAATAAAAATGGTGAACAGCTGTGGTACAGAGAGTTATGGTCTGTTTAAGTAGATTTTTGGGCTACTTAAGTCAAATAATATGTCAGAACACCAGAGAATCGGTGGTAAAATCATCGCTTTTCCATCAGTATCTGAGCTTTAATTATGCTTTGTGGAACTGAAACTAACTAACTAACTAGGACTAAGTGAAATGAGACTGGCTTATTTGATGAATTTTACTCGATGGAACAGATCGACGGTGTGGTAGAGAGAAGATGATGTGTGGAGCTGCATCTCATTTTAAAGCAGGAAAGGATTATTGTAATGGAAAATCTTCTAACTATGTAACTCTATCACACAGAGAGGGGTTTAATCAATGACCAGAGACGGACTTTCACACTTTTTTTCCTATATTAGGAACGTGGATGAGCATAGATTATAAAACCAAGAGTTTATCCTTTATAGAAATGTCCCCATAGTTTACTGTCTACAGTATATAATGCCATATGTTGAACTGAACCCAGACACACAGCCAACATTTAAACTGACCTGCCATTACTGGTAGCAATACTAACTTTCTACTTTTATGACTTATCGTAAAAAAAAAAAAAAGTACTGAAAACAGACTCATTTATTAAATCTGTATTACAGTTAGAACAGCTGTTTCCTCTGTACCCACAAAGCAAAAGAACATTATCATTCTCCTCATTATTCCCTCTGCCATTTTCACTAAAAGTCATTTGCTCCAAGACTCCAGGCTACACTCACATGCACCTCTCTGCACATCTAGTTCCCAGAGCGATCAGGATTTGTATCACCAGTTGTGTGCATTCACAGTGTTTGTTCAACCTGTGTTTAGGCGGCATCATCACAATGGAGGATCTGAAGGATTATGCGGTTGTCTTGGATGAGAATCCTCTAAGGGTGAATGTGGGGGAGTACACCATGGCTGTTCCCAATACCCCTGCTAGCGGCCCTGTGCTAACGCTGATATTAAACATCTTGAATGGTAAGCCTTGATGCTTTGTCCAAAAGCATCCCGAGTGGGAGGTGAATGTGCTTTAATGTCAGCCTCACAGAAAGGACTCGACTGTAAGCGGCATGTTGATGTACCGTATAGTAAATCTGCGCTTAAAATAAAAAAGCCTTTTCTCACTTAATGTTACCTAAAAGCTTGAGCAACACTGTCAAACACAGGGCAACATTTGTGATGCTCTGTCAATGGCAGCAGATATAATCCAGGATATAAACAAAAGCAACATTATTTGGAAGAATGTGCAAGTAATATTCACTGAACTGGATGCTGCCAGCATCTCGAATAACTTGTTAAACTATGTGTGTATATATATATATATATATACACACACACACACACACATACACACACACAGAATCAGCCAAAATAATGTAGACACATCAGGAAAAAAAACTTGCAGAAATATTTAATTTGTGTAAGTACTTCTATACATATAGATGCGTCTTTCGAAGTTTCGAAGATGAAGGAAACGGACTACACTGGTGGCCCTTAGACAAGAAATTGAAAATGCATGTGCATCAATCCCATTAGACACTTTGGCCAACGTTACCCAAGCAGTAGTCTGCCGTACACAGAAATGTCTGGAAGCCACTGTCCACCACTTTGAGCACCTCTTGTAATTGTAGAGGTCAAAAATAACTTGTATTCATCTCGTGATGTCTGAATAAATTTGGTATTGAAATATTTATGCAAGTTTTTCTTGCCTTGATGTGTGTATACATTATTTTGGCTGACTCGGTATCATTCATGTAGGATTTTAACATTTCTTTTCTTGGAACTAATATATTATTGGCTCTTTTTGAAATTGTAAGGCCTCTACAGTTATAGATCCACAGGTGGAATGTGCCATCTTACATTACGTTGTTTGATGGTGCATCAAAATGACACAAATAAGATACTGAAGTTTGAATTAACTTCATCCAATTTAGAGAAGAGAGTTAAAATCACAAGGGAGCCATTCTGGCAGAAGTTCTAAAGACGATGGCTGCCTGTCGCTGCCTTCATCATTCATTATTTAATCATCTAATCTTGTCTATGTACATTTCTATGTACATCATGATCGAACAAAATCTATCTTTATTGTCTGATGAAGCAGACATTTTCTCTCTTGGCTGCTCCGATACTTCAGCAGTGACCATAAAATCCAAACTGTTGGTCTGTGAAGACACCGTGTCCCTGCTCCAGCTACTTCTCAGTACAGTGACAGTGTCTGCCTCGGAGGATTAGTTGAGAAACTTCCCGCTGAAGTAATTAATCTCCCCAAACCTTTCCTTTCCTGTGACTGACCACCCACTCACTGCACCCCCCCCCCCCCGCCCCGCCTCACACCCTAACACTAATCTCACCAATTTACCTCTAATTGGACACAGTTGAGTGGATGAAGCTTCACACACACATTGCAGTCACCGGCCAAAACTTTCATCCTGCTGATTATTACCGTGACGCCTGTCTGTGTCCGACAGCTGAAACCCATCAAACCAAAACTCTCCGCTTCCCTCAGCCTTCCCTGTTCCTGTTTCCTTCTGCAGCTGTCAGCTCAGGCTAATACCCCCGGTCTGGTCACAGCAGCTTTTACACTAAATAAAAACACAGGAACCGCCTGGGTCAAGTCCATTTTGTCTGTTTCCTTTTTTCCTGCCTGAACTGTCATCTGAGTGTCGACAGATGGGTGAAGCTGTGATCCAAACTGATGGATGATGATTGTTGTATTTTCCATTTTCAGGATACAAATTCAACCCGGATAGTGTGGCGAACACTGAGAAAAAGATTCTGACCTACCATCGCATCGTGGAGGCCTTTCGTTTTGCTTATGCAAAGAGAACCCTGCTTGGAGATCCCAAGTTTCTGAACATCACAGATGTAAGAACACAGTCACTGCTTTCAGTTTTGGTGCAACCGTACAATTGTGTGACGTATTCCAAGAGGCTCTTACATTATTAGAGAGAAACATCCTTCATCCACTGAAGGGATAAAGGCGTATTTGTATTACTCAGAGAAACAACTTTTGTACATGGAACATTTCTAATTTGTCAAAATCTGACCTGAGCAGCTTCAATGATCAAAACCTGAACTGTAGCAGTAAAGAAAAAACAAGCGAATCAAGACCATTTCCAAAGAACAGCTCCCAGGATTGTTAAAATAAAACTCTTTCTGGGTCAATTTACTGCTACCAATATTAGCATCGGAAACTGCTTGCAAGATATCTGCTGTGCTGCTAGCTTTTGCGCAAACTAACAGCACATTCTTGGAAGTAATTGGCATATCCAGCGGCAAGGCAAACTGGAGTCAATGCCTGTTGCAGCGACTGACCGAATACAGTTATGTTTCTCACCGCTCTCAGGGAAGAGCCTGGCACGAGGCCTGCACGACCGGCAACAATCCACCACAGACCTTTGGTGGATATTTTGTTTCAACCCGGTCTCACGGGGATTCGTGAAACTGTCACGTAAGTTTTAGTTTCGGTTTCGTGCGCACCAACACGATTTCGTCATGTTTTTCGTGCCGCCGGACATTCTTGAAATTCCTATGCAAATTGGTAAGTGTACCACCGGCTTATGGTTAGGTTATGGTTAGGTTATGGTTAGGTTATGGTTAGGGTTATGGTTAGGGTTATGTTTAGGGACGATGTCATGCAAAATATAGCGTTGGATTCGCCACGGTTTTACATTAAAAATATAATATACACATTCTTTTGAAATACGTTCTGAGTGGCACGAAAAGTCCGCCGTTGAAAATACATTGGTGCGCATTTCGTGGTGAGCGGCACGAAAAACATGACGAAATCGTGTTGGTGCACACGAAACCGAAACTAAAACTTACGTGACAGTTTCACGAATCCCCGTGAGATCGGGCTGTTTGTTTGGTCCCAACAGGATGTCCAGTCTCACCCTCCTCATCTAGACAAAAGTCTCAATGGGGCCAGTTTAGTAGAAGAGAAGAACTTTATTGTCATTGCACACTTCCATACACAATTAAATTTAACTTGAGCTGCTCTACCAATGGCAGCTCAGGCTGCTGCACCCAGAGCGCGCTGCCTGTCTTTAGCAAAAGGATAAACAAAGACATTTGGGATCGGGGTAGGGATAGCAGAGGGTAAAATGAAAAAAAAGGTTCGTTATACCAAATGAAACCTCCAATGTTGGGAAATTCAATTTGAGAAGGAACCTGAAAAAAACAAACCGGCAACAAGCAAAGCATGACATTAGACAAGGTTAGTTGGGATAAGGAGGGGGGTAATGGGACAGGGAGCTCAGCACAGTAGTCGGTCTCCTATGCAGCTGCTGCGCCATAGGGGGGTGGGCATGTGTGTGTGAATGTAAGCTCAGTCCTCAGTTCATGAGTCCAAGTGTGTGTCTATGCGTGTAGCCAATCTCCTTCCGTCCCAGACCGCCGGTGTCTCAGTTTGCGAGGGTGGAAGCGCGATAACACAGCAGGTTGCTATGGAGACGTCCTCGGATGGACTGGTCCAAAAGTCAACAGGTGTCCTTGGGGAAGTGTGTGTGTGTGTGTGTGTGTGTGTGGGGGGGGGGGGGGTGTTAGGAGAGCTATTTCTTGGCCATGAAAAACTTCCAGAGGAGTTTGTTTTTGTTATTGATCGGTAGCAGGCAATCAATGACCTGACCTGACATGCTATCAGAGCTAATGTCCTGTTTTATAGCAGAGTACTACACAGAATTTTGGAGTAGCAAATGCTGTGGCAATCTACGCAGAATTTAAGAGCAACATCTTTGCTTTTCCACTCTGTTATGTGAATATTATGCAATATTTTTACTTTTGTATCCTGTTTGCGTTAACATGTTTTAAAGAGACTGGCAGCATCCAACCACCAAATCAACCACTCTCAGATTCTCAGATTTGACCCTATGTTTTGATTTGCATGCAGCTTATTATGACCTGCAGTTACAGTTTTAAAAGGGTGGACGACTTCTACTGGTTGTATGAATAAATGAATGTAAAAGTTGGCACCACCTTCACTCTTTATCTTTCAATATGTCGTTAATGCGAAAGGTTGTACTTTAAACCCAAATGATCATCTTTAAGTAAACAACTTTTATGGCTAAATCGAATCAAACAGCAGGTGAAAATGAAACTGAAGCTTAAAAACACGCTACGAAACAAAGCGAGAAAGTCTTTTAAAGTAGTTTTCTGGGTGACAGTCGTTTGAGATTTGCTTCAAGCTCCTTATGCAGACTGTCTTTAAACAGAAATGTTGGGTCATAACCGATACGGTCATTCAAGTTGAAGGTTTCATTTTACAAATAGTAACTATGAAATATCACCAAAATGTATAAACTCCCACCTTGTCCTAATGAATATACGTTAAAAAAAAAATCAGTAATTTGAGTGTTTGTTGTTGCTAATTAGGGCTTTATAAAGGTCATTTCTACACTGTGAAAAAATGTTAATAAATTTTATAGTGAAATGTTGTCAAGTCATGACAGTAAAAATCTGTACATTTTTTAACCAGTTGGTAATGTTTGTTTAACACTGAATCACCATGAATAAGCTAATCAGAAAGAAACAGTATTTTTTCTTTATTTATTTTACATATTTTCTCATAAAAAAATACATTTCCTTTCTCTTGGACAGTTATTTAATAGAAACATGCTGTAATTTGCAATTTCGTTGTACTTGTTGCAATAACAAATAAAGTTCTATTCTATTCTAATATTTCTAACAGCAAACATGGCGGTATTTGTAAAAAAAAAAAAAAAAACAACAAAAAACAGTTTGTACCGGTCAGATTGATATACTTTTGTGTTAATAATGGACTTTAATATTTATGACAGCTATAGCTGCGATTTTTGCACATATGTTGTTTCTGCACGCATTAAATAACACACGAACTGTTGTGGCGATAATTTAAAAAATGCTGCAATAACTATAATTTGAAACTTTATTTTATATGGTATTTTCATGTAAATTTTAAAGAAAAACTAAACTTCTTTAAAGGCTAAAACTTTTTTTACAGTAAAATATGGAATGAAGCACATTTTTAAACCATAAAATTGATTGTATCGATGCACTTCTTTACTGTAAATGAAAATGTTTTACCATGATTTTAGGGTAACGTTCTGGCAACCACAGCTGCCAGAATTTTACCGTAAAAATAACCTCTTTTTTACAGTGTAAGTTGCATAATTTTTTACTGAGAATTCTGTATTTGAATCATTCTAATCTTTCTGCCCCAAAGCTCATCCAGAATATGACATCAAGCGCCTACGCCGATGACCTCCATGACAAGATCACTGACGACACCACACACGAGATGAGCTACTACGAGCCGGAGTTCTACATGAATGAAAATCACGGGACGTCACACCTGTCTGTGATAGCAAAAGATGGAAGCGCTGTGGCCGCCACCAGCACCGTCAACCGATAGTACGACCCCCTAACCCACCAGGAAACATGTCTGTCGATCACTCTTATTCCTGCAACTCACCTAGTAATGTCCTGGTTGTTTTTTTTCTGCAGTTTGGGCTCCAAAGTCATGTCAAACTCAACAGGGATAATTCTCAACAATGAGATGGACGACTTCAGCTCCCCGCTTATCACAAACAGCTTCGGCATTCCTCCTTCACCGAACAACTTCATCAGGCCAGGTTAGATTGATTAGAACTGAAAACACACTTAAGGGCTTCTCAAAAGCCTTAAAGCTGTAATATAGATTAGTTTCTCAACAGCAGATGGCTTAAAGGTCACGCAGATGTCGGCTTGTCTTTCTTGACACGGTTGTTGGTGGAGGAGAAAATAAACATGCTCTTGTTTTATTAGTCTGTGTTCACTGAATTAACCTCTGAATTCTATTTAAAGGGAAAAGGCCGATGTCTTCTATGTGTCCAACCATCATTTTTGACAAAAACAACAAAGTTAAGATGGTGGTCGGAGGTTCAGGAGGGACAAAGATCACTACTTCTGTAGCTCAGGTGAGACAAATGCAAAGTCATGAGTTGATAGACATGCACTTCTTACTGTTTGGATTTTCATCTTTTGTTGCTCTGCAGGTGATTCTGAACGCGCTCTTCTTTAACTACGACCTGGAAAAATCTGTGTCAGATCCGAGGGTCCACAACCAGCTGAGTCCCAACACCACTGTAGCCGAGCCTGGCTTTGACATAGTGAGTGTCACCAACAGCAAACAGCACTGATATGTGGAACTAACAGCCGGTCGGCGCGGTGCTCAGGGAGATGATCCGTCATCCAAAGCCCCAGCAAAACACCAAAACACCTCAACCATGACCGGCACGAGGGACGCTCTTTATTATATTTACCTTCAGGGATCAATACAGTGGAGCAACACAGAGGAAGATATTTCAGCAGTCAGTAACCTAATTTGTAATCTGTGGATAGAAACAGGCGTATTATCTAATACTATTATCACAAAAAAAGAAAATATTGACTGGTTTATAATTTATGATGGATTAAAAATGAAATCTTAAAAAGTTTGTGAAACTACACAGTGCAGCTTTCACATCCTGATATGACATAGTTTAAATACATCTTTGCTTTTCTAATTAGCTTAAATTATTGCTCAGGCAAAAAAAAACAAAAACGTAAAAATTAAAAATGAATTCCTTCTGCTCCTATACAAAAGATAGTTCAGTTCCTGATACCCAGGTTGAGGCCATCTTAACAAGTGGTGTTATTCCAGGGGGAGCATATAAATTCAAATAAATGTATTTTCTCTAGAGCAGTTTAGCAAAGCAGGACTCTAAAGAGTAAAAGTCATTTTTGAAATGTGTCATACGGTGGTCCTTTGTCTGTCACAAGGGTTACGTTCAAGACCCCCCCATTATACGCAAAAATCTGTGAAGAAGCGGCCATATTTATTTTATTATTTACATTTATTTTACGGCTTTGTAAACTATCCCAACACTCTTAGAAACAATTTCCCACTCTCTTACAAACACTTCCTATGCTATTAAACACTTTCTGAATTTCTGAAAATTTGCAAAACCTTCAGGAAGAAAATTCCCATAATTCCTTAAAAGTTCCCCTTAAAAATTTTATTTTAAAAAAATCACCCAAATTTGACAAGAAAATTCTTGTAAATATTTTCAGAAAATGAGTAAAAATCTTCCAAAAAAATCCTAAAAATATCTAAAGTGATTACATACATATCAGTAAAACTTCTGATATTTACTTTAAGAAAATTCCCACACACAAAAAAAAAACACTGGAAGAAACATTTTTAACATTTCTTTTTTTCCCCATCAAAAAATGATCAAAGATTTCCCAAAAATGTTGAAAATATGGACATCAGAAGTTTCACTGTGAAAATACATATTTTTTTCCCACATTTTCAAACTTTAAACTGGGTCAGTTTTGACCCGAAGGACGACACGGGGGTCAAGCAGCACGTCATATCTTCTCTAATTTCTCACTTATTGATAGAATCTTTTCTACATGCATTCTTAATATGGGTCTTATTTCCTGTTAGTACAGAAAACACAGATTTATTGATCCATGCTTTAGCTGGTTTCCATGCCACAACAGTTCAGCTTTTTCTGCAGTTTCCTCATAACATGCTTTGTCTTACAGAATATCTTGGAAGGTTTGGCACGCAAGAATCACACGACGGAGTTGTTGACATCAACAGGAGCCGTGATTCAGGCGGTGCTTCGTCACGGTGACTGGCTGTACGCTCAGTCAGATCCTCGCAAGTGGGCGTACGCAGCGGGATACTGAGATCATAAACTCAGGGAGGCTGCAGCTGTCTGAACCTTGACTCCGTTACTCCACCCGAGAGATTAGAAACTTAATAAAGATCCAGCAGCCATTGTCAACTCATCCTGGGCACCAGTTGTTCTGTTCTTAAGCTGCGATAATGTTCATGAGCTTGGTGCCACAGCTGACTGATGTCTACTGAATTCAAGCCACATTTTTTAATGTCTATGACTAATTTCCAAGATATTTCAAGTAATAGCTTTACTGTTATTTCTGAAGTTGTAATGTGAAAAATAGAAGCGCAAATGTTGAATTATTCTTTACCTACCGATGAAACAGTGTTAACCCTCCTGTTGTCCTCATTTTCTTCCCTTCTCTGAAAAAAAAAATCCAAAGATTCAGCCAAAAATTCCCCAAATTTATAAAATTTGCACAATCTTCAGGAAGATAATTCCTAGAAAGTTTCCCTTCCAAGTTTTATTTTTTTTAAAAAGAGAAATTCACAAATTTGGCAAGAAATAGAAATGTAAAAAATAGAAAAATAATAATCTTCCAAATAAATCCTAAAAATTTCTAGAGTGGTTCCATATATATCAGTAAAACTTTTAATATTTTCTTTAAGAAAACTTGGAATAAAATAAACCAAAATCCAATGATTTTGGCTGATTTTATTCTGAATGCTCTTGAAGAAATTTTTATTTTAATATTTCTTTTTTTGCACCAAAAAATGTTTAAAAAATTTCCCAAAAATGTTGAAAATGTGGAAGTTTTCACTGTGAAAATATATATTTTTTCCACATTTTCAAACTTTAAAACAGGTCAATTTGACCTGCAGGACGACGCGAGGGTTAAAAGTACATAACTCCTCTATTTATGAAGCATTTTTGTAAATCATTAACAGTATGAAGCATAATTGTTTCCAGTAAATATCTGATAAGTTTTATCTTCAGTAGTTACTAATGATTGACTTCTGAATTAAGGGAAATAATAATAGATAAAATGAAGCAGAACTGAGAGTGAACTCCTGTGTCCTTTCAGTCCTTTCAAACTTTTCTATACTGTAGGCAGACTGTTGATACGAGGTGACGGAGAGATCAGGCGGGAGCTGCAGTTAAAATGAAGGACTGCAACACCTCAGTGTCAAACAGTCCCACAGAATATATATAATGACTTGCAGTAATTTTCTCACAGCCCAGAGTGCAACTGCCTGTAATGACCTCATAACAACATTACAGCTGTTGTTGCCTACAGTCAACACTGGGACTCAGGCCTTATCTTCCATCAGCCGCAATGTAAATGACTCACATTATTTCTAAACTGGTGTAAAGTCAGAGATCAGCGTTTTGCTCCAGATGACTGGTTCAAATGTGATACAAACGATGTTCTGATACGAAGTGGTTTAATATTCATGGATGCATATTTATTTAAAAAGAAACATGTTGCAATCCCCATGTGATTAGACATATTTTATTATTATGTCACAGGATTATTTTTAAAAGGATTTGATTAAATGTGTACAGGAGACGCTGCAGATGTGTTTTTTTTTGTTCATTTTCTACTGTTTCAGTCCATTACTCGCTCAGTGGTGGCACAGGAACTGGATTTGTTTTGTTTTGCATGCTCGCTGGAGCCACAAATATTCATTTTTTTCATATACATACATTTATCATTCACTTATGCAGAAATAACTGCCTTGTAGAAATAGATCACAGGGACTCATATAGAAAAAGCTTTTTTTAAAATACACTGTCTTACTGTTTTGGAGCAAAAAAAAAAGTACAAATGTTAACCACAGATTTGTTTATGTAATAACCTACGAATATGTATTAGGACATTTGTAAAACTTCAGCTGGATAGATTTCTCATCATGCATTTATTCTGAATTTACACCATCGGACAAGTAGATTAAATAGCTCTGATTATGGGGTGTGCTGAAATATTAAACAAAATGAAGCAGTCACGAAAAATCCCATCTTTGAGTACATGAACAAAACAATTTATAATTCAATGGGTGATATTTTCTGACCCGCGTGCAGTTGCATGTTACGATAAATACTCGGTTAAAATAATGAAAACAAATTGTTGACCTTTCATGATGGATTGATCAGGCTGTACCAAAAAAACTAAAAATATTGCTGCACAGACTAATCCAAGCAGAACAGATTTCTGGAGTTTGAAGTTGTTCTCCAAATGCAACTAGGACATATATTGTTTTATTTTGTGTATTTTTAGATCACACTTTGTAAGCAAGAGAAACCGAGTGAACTGTTACCTATTACACACATTAAATTCATGTACTGATTGAAGGAGATGGCTGAAGGAAAACACGTAAGCAGTAAAATAAATGTACATGCACTCTCCAAAGAGTCCAGCTTACGTAGCCTTAAACCAGCGCTGCAGATTCTGAATCAATGACACGATGAGAAATAATACTTAAAATGTCTGGCTTTAATCTTTAATTGTTCCTAAAATATTGAAGTTTGAATATAACTTGAAGAAAATGTTGTGGAACTGTTTCGACGGGCGGTTCTTAAAAAATAAAATGAAAAATCATCTTGTAAAATATTTGATACATCAGTTTAGAGTTTCAAAGATGTGAGTTTTGTTGACATTCTCACCTAAGCGCAGAGTATTTAGGTTAATAGTTACCAGGACAAACATACCAATGGCCATACGAGTAATTCTGTCAGTGAAAGTTGGCAATAAAGACAGCTGAGGCCGACAGGGCAGTCATTAGCTCTGCTCTGATCATTAACTGAAACACCGGTGGTTCTACGTGAAACATCACTGAGGATGTGTGGTGAATCTTTAATCTGACTGACTCCAACGCCAAATATTCATAGCATGCATATAAAAGGAAACACGGAACAGAATCGGTGGTCTTCAGTCTCTTACAGGATTCTTGTTCGACACACAGAGCAGGTTTGAGTCGGTCTCCAGATCAGCTGGAGTTATCACAGAAAGCGTGAACTCAAACAAGATTCTTGACTCGGTTCGACATGCGTCACAGCTCTGCTCAATGTTTGATTAACACCTGATTCTCGCCTCCCATCATGAGCTGCATCACCGCATTGTGTGTGATCTTTGCAGGCTGTTGTTTAAAGTCTAACCCTGTGCAATCTTTGTTTTCAGTACATCTTGTGATTTAAACAGTGCACAGAAAGCAAAGATGCACTGAGGGCTCACAGAACGCCCTAATCAAAGCTTCCTTTAAGTTTTCACAGACTGTCTATTCCATGACTCACATATGGCCTTTTCCTTTATGCATATATCATCAGAACAGCTCATTAGTGTGGTTTTCACTCTCTTAAATAATTACATTTGATATATTTTAGCTTCTTTGATAGTATATTTCAGCATATCTATACACACATGGTTGAAAAGTCCTGTTTGGACACAAACTAGAATGTAATTTTTGAGAAAAACTTTATTAACGTTCATTAACTCCTGCTGAAATACTCCAGTCTGGACCACAGTGGTGCACCGCCATTCTGCAAGCACGACTACAGTGTTATCTGTCACAAGCGTGCCCAAGGTCTGACAAAGGCCTACCTGGAAATAATCGACCTAAAATGGAAGTGAACATAAAGAAAACACAACTAAAGCAAAAAGGACCATCACTCCTTCATATAGTGCAGCCAGACAAGGTATTTCTGAACTTCCATGATGATGGGTTTCATACAAAAAGCCTCCTGATGACAGACAACTGCCCACAGAGGGATGTGATTTAATGTCTATGGATGCGTTTGTTAATGTGGGTTTAGATAACAATACTGAACCCTTATTGCAGGATGGATTCTTTGAGATGTTCCTCAGAGAGCAGAGACTTTTCTCCAGATCTAGCTGTGTAAACATTTCCTTTGGGGCCAATTCCTTCACAAACTGCAGGAGTTTCCCACTGAACTTTATCTTCTTTAAAAAAAATTACACTTTGTTGGCAGGAAGTGGTTTAAACTTAAAGGAGCTGTAAGGAGCAGAAATAACAAATAAAAAAAAAATCCCAGCTTTAAATTGTTCCTGATCAGTATTGCATTGAAACTACACTGTATGGCCAAAAAAAAAAAAGTCACACACTCTAATATTTTGTTGGACTGTCTTTAGCTTTGAGAACGGCACTCATTCACTGTGGCATCGTTTCCATAAGCTTCTGTAATATCACAGCATTTATTTCTGTCCAGAGATGACTTCACTTAAAAGCTTACATTAATGATGGGAGAGTTGAACCACTGTGCAAAGTCTTCTCTGGGACATCCCAAAGATTCTCAGTGGGGCTGAGGTCTGGACTCTGTGGAGGACAACCCATCTCATGCTCCTTGATCCACTCATTCTCAATATGAGCCCCATGAATCCTGCGATCATCATCTTGGAACATATCCATGAACATCAGGGAAGAAAAACTCCACTGATGGAAAGACCTGATCGTTCAGTATGTTCAGGTATCAGCTGACCTCATTTTTTGGGAACATGACGTTGCTGAACCTGACAAACTCCAGATCATAACCCCAACCCCCACAGGCTGGTAGGCACTAGACATGATGAGTTCATCACTTCATCCACCTCGCTTCTTACCCTGATGCCCCCATCACTTTGGAACAGGGGAAATCTGGACTCATCAGAGTACATGACCTTCTTTCAGTGTTTCAGAGTCCTATCTGTATGCTACCTAGCAAATTTAAGCCTGTTATTTTCTGATGAGCCTCACTGATCAGTGGTTTTCTCAGAGCTACAGCTGTTTAGTCCCAATCCCTTGAGTTCCCTTTGCATTGTGTGTGTGTGTGTAAATGCTCTTACTTTCACTATTAAACATAGCCGTTTAATAGTGAGTTCTACTGTTGATTTCTTATGATCATCTAAGATTTTGTCCCTTGAAGATGATGGTTCTCCACTATCCTGCAGGTTTTAATGATGTGTTGGACGGTTCTTACCCCGATTTTAGTAGTTTCAGAAACCTCCTTAGTTGTTTTCTTTGCTTGATGCAGGCCAATAATTTGATACGTCTCAGACAGATTAACATCCTTTCCATAACTACAGGATATATCTTGCAACACGGTGGTTAATAAATGAGAAGCTCCTCACTGCATCAGCTAGAGTTAAAGAAGTTGTTGCAGCTGAAACGTATTCATCACTGCAGTAATTATCCAATGGGAGGATCTTACCTATTTGCTTAGTTTAATCCAGGGTGTTTCTGCAAAAGTAATTTAAAGTATCTTCAGTCGTGTTATCTGGTGGGGTTACAGTTATTTTGGAGTTGATGGAGTCACAGTCGCACTGGAATTTTCCTTGAAGGCCCAATTAAGCACAGTCTCACTTCGACAGAGTCACGCTAAACTTCAGAGTTACGCAACTCCGACAGGCCAATTTACACACCCCGTAGGCACGAGGAGGCCTCCGTGCATATCCAAGTTTAGGTTTTAATTTGACTCGCTGCCTCAGATGGCATTGTGACAGATACAACTAATTGCATATATAAAAGCATCTGATAACTCCTGTTGAGATAATTCGCTTCATCAGGGGACTTTGTGACTGAAAGTGTGCAGAGTCATCGCAGGATTACTTCACCGAGTGTGTGAAAGATCGTTAGCGGGGAGATGTTTTCTGCACACTTTGAAATGATGCTTAATTTAAACGGCTGTTATTTACACAAAGAGGGTAATATCACGATACCGCAGCGATGAAGTCACAACTTATCCAGATTAACTCATTTGTCATACAACAAAAACAGTGGTGCTTCACACACAGTAGAAATTTGCATGTCCTCATAACTCACATCTTGTGCCTCAAAGGAGAACGGAGCAGAATCCACTTAAGAAATCATTACTAATTCATTAGTTTCTCTACTGAAACGTATCTCATTACTGCATTCTTTTGTCTCGCTGCTGCTCTGAAATAAGGCAAATGGGAAATCATCAAGTAGATTATTGCTGTTCAAACTATACTAACAACAAGGAATGAATGTTTAAAGGAGAGCAGATTGCAGTGAGAAGTGTTTTGAAGGTGTTTGTGTTGCACGAGCTCAAGTAATGTTCAGGTTTTGTGGCTTCGTCTGGTGGAGATAATAGAGACTCGTCTTGTTTTGGGCTTTTATTGTGAAAACAAATATTCACAGTTAATAGTCGTAAAAATGTGACAGATATTTTGTAAAACACTTTGACTACACAGAAAAAATGTGTATAAAAACATTTTGGTGCTCACAGTACGAAAAAGGTGGTTTTACATACAGTAAAATCTTTAAGGTCACAGTGAAAGTTTCCTGCTTGGGCAGCTGCAATCAGGATGTCATTTAAAAAAAAAGGTAATGGCTCATTTACAGTAAGCAGTTCTTACAAAGAAGTTCAGTCACAAAATAAAACATTCACTGGTTTGAATAGACTTAATACATACATAGTGCACATTGGTCAGGAGCCTGTGATTCCTGCAGGAGAGCAGATTGGAGCTGGAAGCGTCCTCAAAACACGTATATCTGTATGTCTGTGGAATCTATCAACCTAAGAGAGGCATAATTACAGCTAAGAGGCTACTTTTGCTGAGATCTACGAACACAGCAACATCACAAAAAAAGAGGACGAACGGGGCAAGAGACCTGAGCAGTCGAACGATAAACCAATTTTTGAACAGAACCAGTGTTAAACTTGATTCGTTTTGACAAGACGACTGTTCTGGTACCCAGACTATGACAAAAATAATCGTGTCATGGACTTTTTACTTGCTTTTTCCTGAGATTTCACTTATTGTGACATCTGGGTAAAATTCAATGAAGAAAATTTGCAGTAAAACTAGTAGGTGGATATTTAAGGTTTTTTTCAGCCAAGTTACCGTTCCAAAGGCTAACAGAGGACAGCCATATTCATTAACTAACTGTTCTAAGCTGTGGTTTTGCTTTGTCCTAACATACTTTCCTTTGCTTTGCATGCACACACATTGTGTATCATATTAAGTGCTCATCTAGCTGCCTGTTTTTCTAAGAAGTGTCACTGTTGCACATTAAAAAAAAAAAAAGAAAGGAACATCCCAGAAAAAGTCAAGATAAAGGAAACACTTTTTATCAGGTGACCAACGGAAACAATCTCAGCGTTCATACTCTTGGAGTTGCAGACTTTGAGGCGCTTTCCCACCAAATGCATCGGTTCTTAAAGCTGTTCTGCTGTGAAAATGTCAAGTGCATGAGGGCTCCGTCTCTCTCAGGCACAACCAGCCCCTATGCAAGTTTGCTTTTCTGCAGAATTTACCTGAAGGAATTAGCAGTGTTACTGGGGGAAGCGTTAAAAAAAAACAAGAAAAGTTACTCGGACCAGCATGAAAGGAGCAACCGAACTTAACGCTGCGCCAAGTTTACATGCAACGATAAACACAAAGCTAAGCAGCGATTTCAAGCCAGAGCTGTGTGCAGCTGTTTGTCCTGTGATGGTGTGATGACTAATCCCAAACACTTTTGTCAGCTGAGTGTCTCAAAAACGCTGTCTCATTGTTGTTTATAACTTTTTGGAGCCCTTGAAATCTCCTGCAATCACTCACCGGATGACGTCAGTTTACAACCAGTGCACAATAAACAGTTATCTTTGGACTCGGCTTTGGCCACAGCCCTTAAAGATTTGAAGCTAAAATTCAACTTGAAAGATAAACAAAGGACGGCACTGAAGTGTTTCACTGAGAAAAAAGACGTATTTGGACTTATGCCGACGGGATATGGCAAATCCTTAATATACCAGTTGGCTCCGCGGCTCCGCTGGTTGGGAAGCTAATGGGACTTAGCCACAATCCGCCGGTGCTCTAGGAACTATGTCAGCCTATTCGTTGCGTTGATTGGTTGTATACCTACCCAATTGCTGCAGAGGGATTTGATAGACAACCTTTTAGCCCGCCTCCCTCCCTGTCGAGCTTCCCTAGACCCTTGTGCCATCAGAAACATGGGTGCAGCGTGGCTAGGCTAGCAGTTTACAATATTTAGATTAAAATTTCTGAACAACTGACTCAAGTTTCTTGCCCAGTTTGATAGTTTTTAAAACAAAATTTAATCCATGTGGCCACTCGTCAAGATCTCAGCATCTGCTCTGGTAGGTGTGATGCTAGCTTGTTTTAGAAATGATGGTCAAAACTTTGAAAAATATAAAAATATCCTTTAAGTTTAGTCGTCTCCTTTTTCATTTGGAATGATCCAGAGCACCAGTTTTGCTGTAAGGGCTTCATGACATTCACTGCTTTTAAGGCTGAAGGTTCGGTGAGTCTTGAGGGCAGGTTTTAGTGGAAATCTCATGCCTCCTCATGGTCAGTATCCAGCTGACACCCCCAATTTCCTGCTGTCTGATACGGCCGTAATGCAGCCATTCTCCTTTTCCACAGCGTTGACCACATTGAAAAAGTATTTCCAGTTTCCAATGTTGTGTCCAAGATTTCTGAGGCCATTTTCCACAGACTGAGGATACACAACACACACAAATTAATACCAAATATGTGATTACAGGTGAATTCTATCTGACTTTGCAGGATTACATCCAAATCCATTAAATAAATAGAAATGCTCATTAGATACAGTCATGGGTGAATCTGAATGTCGTTAAAGGACAGTGACGATGAAAAAACTTCACCTTGTCAAAATCAGGCTCCAAATTCACATCGTTCTTGGAATTAACAAACACTATTGGAGCAGCGATAGCATCTTTCAAATTCATCCCCAGCCACAGGCGGTTTATAATAGACTGCAACAATGAAAGAGAACTGTGTGAGCAAGCAAACAAACGAGGAAGCGGGCAAACAAGAAGGCAAGCTCATTATTCAGTTACCAAGGCCACCCCGGTGGTAATCATGCTTCCTCCCGATCCGCCAATCGCAAGGATCCCTCCAGACTTTGTTTCCAATATAACCGGAGCCATGGAGGAAGGAGGCTGCTCACCTACAACAGATAGCAATTACACTCAGACTGAATCACCACATTAAGGAATGTCTCTAATTCGATTGTGGCAGGTTGAAAAGGCTGTGTTCCTGTCTGTGACTCTACCTGCCCTCACTGTGTCTGCCCTCCCGCAAAAGTCAGCCAGCTCGTTGTTGAGGATGATGCCCGTTTTCGAGGAGTAAACGGCTCCTCCGAAGCTGCAGAGCAAAAACACACACAATGGACTGAGGGGATGGAGGCACATTATGCTGGAATATAACCACATATTTTTTTTAAAAAAAGACAGCAGATATATAATATTCTTTTATTCCTGCTCACAGTTGGTTTATGGTGCTGGTGGCAGAAACAGTCAGTCCATCTTTATCCAGGACGGACACATGAGTCGTCCCAAAGTGATCCCGAGGAGGCTTGATGTTGGAGTAGTAGGAGATGTCATGTGTGCCGTTTGAGGAAATCATCTTCTTGATGTGATTAATGAAGGAGGGATCAATCAAGTGATCTGCATTCTGAAAGAGGAACATTAGGAGACATCTCAGAAACATCCAAACTGGTGCCACATTATACTGAATCCCAGATTATTTTGATTCTTTTCTTATTCATTTTCTGGGATTTGTTCAGCCTGTTTATGGATCTGCATTGTCTTCCTTAACCCTCGTGTCGTCCTGCGGGTCAAAACTGACCTGTTGCAAAGTTTGAAAAGGCGGAAAATATATATTTTTTGACAGTGAAACTTCTGATGTCCACATTTTAAACATTTCTGGGAAATTTTTAAAAATTTTGTGGTGGGAAAAAATAAATATTTCTTAAGAACATTCACAAAAAAAAATCAACCAAAAACCAGTGAAATTTGCTTGATTTTGGTTGAATTTTTGTGAATGTTCTTAAAGAAAATATCAGAAGTTTTACTGATATATGTAATCACTTTAGATATTTTTTTGGATTTTTTTTCAAGATTTTTACTCATTTTTTGGAAAATATTTACAAGAATTTTCTTGCCAAATTTGGGGGATTTTTTTAAACTAAACTTTTAAGTAAAACTTAAGGAATTATTGGAATTTTCTTCCTGGAGGTTTAGCAAATTTTCAGAAATTTGGGGAATTTTTTTGCTGGATTTTTGGATTTTTTCAGAATTGTATTATTGGGAAAAAAAATGTGACTTGATTTGACTTTCAAACTTTGTCCATTTGTCATCTGATGCTGACTAGGTACATGTCAGCAGATTTATCAGATGTGTCTCGATGAAAATGTTTGTCTATTGTGCCTGAAAACAAGGTTTACGATAAAGTTAATTAATCTACAAAACAAGTACAGCTTGTACAACCAAAACAGTTAACTGAAAGACACTAAAATGTTCTATAAAACTGCATAATTGTTGCAGGTTGTTCATCATAACCAGCTTTTTGATCTTTTGAAGACATAAACCTGCTGTCCTTGTGATACATTTTGTCCCACTAATAATAGCAAAATATTTTTAATACCGACCTTGTTATTAAAGTCAGGGTCATTAATGTTCCTCTTTTGTCCATTTGCAAATTTAGCTGCTTCTACATAATGATGGTACATCTGAGTCTTCTTGTCACCAATCAGAGACTCTGGAGTCAAAGAGAACTCTGCAGAAAAACAGAAGAAAAACAAACTTTAAAAATACTATGATCTGCAAACCACTTCTTGTTTTTCTTGCTCTTTAGAGTCGACAGTATACAAAGATGTTATAATTTCTTTCAGCTGCTACAGTCAGGTTGTTCAGGATGATCAAACAATGAAACCTTTCATGATTCGGAGGATGAAGGCGAGCAGGGGGCCCCCTGAAGGAGGAGGAGGGATGTGCATCAGAGCGTTTCCCAGATTAACCGTCCACGCATCGCTGACCTTCACCCGGAACGACTTCAGATCCTCCATTGTCAACGTTCCACCTGAGAAAACCACAAAAAGCATCAATGTGTTTCTTGTAATCTTAAAAATAAAACCGGCATTTCTGTTTTCTTAATGATTGAATACAAGTAATTTCTCTACATTTTCTTTGTGTGTTCAAGTACAACAGTTTGACATTGCACCAACCTGCAGCCTCAATGTCTTGGATCAAGTCATGTCCTATCTTGCCACTGTAGAAGGCTTTTGCCCCTTGCTCTGCAATGGTTTCCATGGTTTCTGCAAGTTTAGGATACTTCAGAACGTCTCCTGTGCTCAGAACAGTTTTGTTCTTGTTGCAGAAAACTTCACTGGAAGAACACACACAAGGACACACTGAGTAAAAGGGGAGGAGAGAGGCAGAGACCTGTCAAATCAAACATCAAAGCATAAAGTGACCTAAGGTCAAAGCACTTCACACCACACATGCTAAAAATACGGCTGAGCTGAAGCAATTCTCAAAGGCGGAATGGAACAAAATTCCTCCTAAATGTTGTGCAGGTCTGATGTTCAGCTACAGAGATGCTTTTTTGAGATGCTAGCAATGCATGTAAAGCGTTCACATATTTTAGTTTATTGCTACAGTACCTATAAACAGAATATATTGAAGAGAAACACATACTGGTGTTTTGATGATTTGTGACATCTTTGGACTACTTTAAGTGCATTTATTGGAAACTTTCATAACCTAAATCTTTTAAGAATTTGCAGGACAAAGGTTTTTTTCTATCTGCATTGCTTTTCCACTATATTCTGCAAACTGTGAAGGGTCAGATGAGTGTCTTTGACAACGATGTCAGATGTTGGATGTAAGTCACTGAACAGTAGAACAGACATCACTATTTGTGTTCAGAATGCCTTCTCCATTATTCTTAATTAAAACTGACTTTCTCTAGGACCAGTCAAGCTATGAGACCACAAGAAATGCAAACAACAACCTCCAAGCCATGACTGATCCGTAGTCTAGACACATGAGCATCTCTGGTGGATCTTTGCTCATCAGTCAAATCTGTCTTCAGGACAAGTACCAGATGTGGTTCTCAATCCCTTTAGAATACGACACATTGACCAAACGGCACCACTGTCTAAACAGTGTGAAATTTATGCCCTCAAACGTATACCAGGAGAAGCCAAACACCAGATGACCGCCTCCTGACCCTCAATCAGTACGACGAACCCCGCAAAGGAAATGTGATTCATGAACCTTAGAGTCACATCAAAAGAGACTCTGGATAACATTCACCCAAAATAAGACGTATTTATGGACCCTTATCCTGGAGCGGAGTGTGTTTCAGACACACAAACTCAGACCAACACTGGGAACAACCCCCACTGAAGGACAAAAGCACATTCACAAATAGAAATACAATTATTCTGTTTTCTCATCTCAACCTTTTTGTGATTGACTCTCTCAACAATCTACACCTGAAGCAAAATAACCTGTCTTCTGATCAACAACATCCATCAGTGTCTGTTAGAAGAAATTAAATAATAGTTAAATTTTGTCAATTATTCTTTAGCATCATTTTTCTTGTCTGACTCTCAGGAGTCCAGATCTGTGTTTGACAATCCTGTAGTGGTCCATAGTTCTACAACTTGCCATAAAATAAGTGCAAAGTCACTCTGAAAGGCCTCTGGCAACGGAATTAACCACTGCTCCTCCCCTGGGTGAGGAAAGGTCTACTTATCAGATTATTTCTTTGGTCATAAACATCAAAAAAAAAAATCTTGCATTTGTGCATTGACTTTTACAGAAGCATCCAAGACTCATGCGTTTTTTCAGGCTTTTCACATGACACTCAAGCCCCCGGCTGACCCCTTTCTAAAACCAGCATCTGGGAAAATCAACATTTTCCACAAACAATTATAAAAGAAAATGAATACTACTTTTGTGTAAGGGCCAGTACACTCTGCTCCTGAAGTATGACGCTAAGAACAGCAGCGTGCAGCCAAGTGCTATTACAACTTAACCTTCTCAGAGGCATGGCAACCAGGAGGAATGATTATGCAATGTGTAAAGTTACATTCTCAGTCAATTGTTAACCAAAAGGTTACATAAAACTGGCATGAAATTGGTTAAACAGGGAACTGAGGAACTTTGCTCCAGGATTTCTGAAGCGACAGATGCATAAAAAAGGTTTCAGCTTCAGCAGTTCTTGAAGTGATATCGTAACGAGAATCTTCGAGGGTTATCTGTACCAGAGAGCGGACTTTTCCACGTGGTCTTTCACGATGCTGAAGGACAGGAATTTTCCCAGGAAGGCTGGCACGGGGAAACCCTTCCTGGCCAGACGGATAGTTGGCTCGAACAGCGTGGCCCAGGGCAGCTTCCCGTAGTGTTTGTGAAGTGTCTCGTAGCCCCGCAGCTCTCCAGGAACGCCGATCCACTGGCTGCCTGCAGAGATCAGGCAGGAAACAGAGCAGCAGGATCAGAGAAATGATGGAGGCCGATGATTCGACCTTCACATTTTCACTCAGACTTTTGAGATTGATTTTTCAGGTCAATAAAGCTAATCATATATGCAAAATGTTTATTGCTTGAGACCAACGTCTCACCTCACTAACACAATAAGAGCATTGCCACCTTAAGTTTAAAGCACAATATAAATATTTCATAAATGGCACTTAACCCTCCTGTTGTCTTAATTTACAGGCACTAAAAAAAAATGTTTCCTTGTCTGAAAGAAAATCCAAAAATTCAGCAAAAAATCCCCAAATTTCTGAAAATTTGTAAAACCTCCAGGAAGAAAATTCCAATAGCTCCTTAAGTTTCACTTACACACGTGGACAAAATTGTTGGTACCCCTCAGTTAAAGAAGGAAAAACCCACAATTCTCACTGAAATCACTTGAAACTCACAAAAGTAACAATAAATAAAAATTTATTGAAAATTAAATAATCAAAAACAGCCATTACTTTTGAATTGTTGATTAACATAATTATTTAAAAAAACTAACTAATGAAACAGGCCTGGACAAAAATGATGGTACCTCTATAAAAGATTGAAAACTATTTGACCAGAGTGACATGATTAACTCAGGTGTGTCATTTAATTGACATCACAGGTGTTTCCAAACTCATAATCAGTCAGTCTGCCTATTTAAAGGGAGACAAGTAGTCACCCTGCTGTTTGGTGAAAAGGTGTGTACCACACTGAACATGGACAACAGAAAGCGAAGGAGAGAATTGTCCCAGGACATCCGAAAAAAAATTATAGACAAACATCTTAAAGGTAAAGGCTATAAGACCATCTCTAAACAGCTTGAAGTTCCTGTGACAACAGTGGCTCATATTATTCAGAAGTTCAAGACCCACGGGACAGTAGCCAACCTCCCTGGACGTGGCCGCAAGAGGAAAATTGATGACAAATTGAAGAGACGGATCGTTCGAATTGTATCCAAAGAGCCCAGAGCAACCTCCAAAGAAATTAAAGGTGAACTCCAAGGCCAAGGTACATCAGTGTCAGATCGCACCATTCGTCGTTGTTTGAGCCAAAGTGGACTTCATGGGAGACGACCAAGGAGGACACCACTGCTGAAAAAAACTCATAAAAAAGCCAGACTGGAATTTGCAAAAATGCATGTTGACAAGCCACAAAGCTTCTGGGAGAATGTCCTTTGGACAGATGAGACCAAACTGGAGCTTTTTGGTAAGGCACATCAACTCTATGTTCATAGACTCAAAAACCAAGCATACGAAGAAAAGAACACTGTCCCTACGGTGAAACATGGAGGAGGCTCAGTAATGTTTTGGGGCTGCTTTGCTGCATCTGGCACAGGGTGTCTTGAAAGTGTGCAAGGTACGTTGAAATCTGAAGACTATCAAGGCATTCTGGAGAGAAATGTGCTGCCTAGTGTCAGAAAGCTTGGTCTCAGTCGCAGGTCATGGGTCTTCCAACAGGACAACGATCCAAAACACACAGCCAAAAACACCCAAGAATGGCTGAGAGAAAAGCGTTGGACTATTCTAAAGTGGCCTTCTATGAGCCCAGATCTGAATCCCATTGAACATATGTGGAAGGAGCTGAAACATGCCATTTGGAGAAGACACCCATCAAACCTGAGACAACTGGAGCTGTTTGCTCATGAGGAGTGGGCCAAAATACCTGTTGACAGCTGCAGAACGCTCATTGACAAATACAGAAATCGTTTAATTGCAGTGATTGCCTCAAAAGGTTGTGCAACAAAATATTAAGTTATGGGTACCATCATTTTTGTCCAGCCCTATTTCATTAGTTTGTTTTTTTAAATAATTATGTTAATCAACAATTCAAAAGTGATGGCTGATTTTGATTATTTAATTTTCAATACATTTTTATTTATTGTTACTTTTGTGAGTTTCAAGTGATTTCAGTGAGAATTGTGGGTTTTTCCTTCTTTAACTGAGGGGTACCAACAATTTTGTCCACGTGTGTAAAAGTTTAGTTTTAAAAAAATCCCCCAAGTTTGGCAAGAAAATTATTGTAAATATATTCAAAAAATGAGTCAACATGTTCCAAAAAAAATCCATAAAATATCTAAAGTGATTACATATGTATCAGTAAAACTTCTAATATTTTCTTTATGAACATTCAGATAAGAACCAACCAAAATCTAGTGAAATTCACTGGATTTTGGTTGATTTTTTTGTGAATGTTCTTAAACATTTTTAACATTTTTTTCCACCAAAACAATGGTCAAAGATTTCCCAAAAATGTTGAAAATGTGGACATCAGAAGTTTCACTGTTAAAATATTTTTTTCCCCCACATTTTCAAACTTTAAAACGGATCAATTTTGACCCGCAGGACAACATGGGGATTAAAGACCCCATCCAGTATAAATCAAGTGTGTCTGTAGAGTGTTTTTGAGCTAGAAGACAATCAACACAATGACTGAGCTTTTTTGAATCTTAAAACTGCAGCGTACTCAAGATGATTTCAAAAGTACAGATTCAGACTTCTGGTTTTCCAGAAATGACAAAGCTAGATAATCAATCCCATCGGCTGGCAGACACTTTCTCTATCACTATTCCTCTGCATAACTCGTTTCAGTTTCAACCATGTCTTATAACATGCCGTTGTGTTATAAGACATGGTTGAAATGTTAGCAGCAGGAGTGTAATTTAACAGTGTTTAAGCCGAATCATAGGTGAGCTGGTGTGCCTAAGCTGCACTGAATAGAGAGATGTGGGGACTTCAGAGATCTGACTTCATTTTAACTCTCCTGTTGTCTTCATTTATGGGCACCAAAAAATACTGTTTCCTTGTCTGGAAAAAAAATCCAAAAATTCAGCCAAAAAATTCCCCAAATTTCTGAACATTTGCAAAACTTTCAGGAAGAAAAGTCCAACAATTCCTTAAAATTTGCATTAAAACAAAAATCCCTCAAATGTGGCAAGAAAAAAAATGAGTAAAAATCTTCAAAAAAAAAAAAGCTTTGTTATTGCTGTGTTTCGTAGAGAGAAATTAACATCTCATCTGTTCAGGATTTAAACGAATGCCTCTGTAAAATAAAATAGTGTCTTGGTCTGAACATCTGTCATTTAAGGACTGCATAAAAATAAGACGCGTCTTTCTGATTCATCTAAAAACCAGGCTCTTAGAGAGAAATTTGTCTCACCTTTTTACTTTGAACAATTGGTTCAAATTTAATAAAATACAGTGAAACTGAGACTAAAAATCCCTTAGAACATTTCCCTGTGCCACAGTGTCATTTACATCGGAGGACATTACAATATGAGAAGGTGTGAAGAGAATAAAGAGACAGCTCTACCTACCTGTGGATATCCTGAATGTAGTTGGGCAGAGATTTATGAGGCTGGTGTTGAAAACGCGTGGAACCGTCTCTCTGAAGTTGTAGACTTTAACGCTGCCTGAGAAGAGATCGGTGTGACTTCAATCAGTACGTGAGAGGATATTAAACAGATACATCTGTCAGTAGAGGACCCACCTGTTTTATTTCTGATGGTTACTATGGAGCCTCCTCCGATGCCCATGCTCTGAGGATTGACCAAAGATGTGCACAGAAGAGCTGCAATGGCGCCATCTACTGCTGAACCCCCTGCTGGAGCATGTTCCTGGAAAACATTTTCACTGCTTTGATGGGAAATGCATGAACACACACACAGTCACTGGCTATTCACCACATATTTGCCTACATGCAGATGCACATTTTCCTTTTTTACTACTTGGATGACACCTCAAGGTTCGTTTCTTTCTTTTTTCTTCGTCAGTGTGTCGAAGTTCTGCGAGTGCTGCCAAAAGGCAAGTTTAAACTGTGTGCTGATGCTTGAGGTCGATTTCAGGCAACATATTAGGAAGTCAGTGGCCACAGTGGTGCTGTTTTCAGACAGAGTTCAATCATGGGGTGAAATTTGATCCTGGTTATTTGTTCCAATTAGTTTGTCCAGCTTAATTATACCAAACAACAGAACATGTAAGCTGAAAATCCAAACCCCCTGAATGGGTCTTTTTACTGAGAGGTTGGCAAGGGATCAGATGTGCTCACTGAGCGACAAGAGAAGCCAGTGTTGGGAATGTTTTGGCTCTGGTAAGGCCGGACCAGCTTAAAGACTTCGCAGGGTTTGACAAAAGGGTAAAAGAACGGAGAGGCAGAATCAAAGACAAATCTCATCAGAAGAATCTCACATGAACAAAAGGTGGAATCTAGCAGTTGATGCTTGTTTGTGAAAAATGTTGGGGATTATCTGCAGATGGGATTATAGGAGAGGGAGAAAAGAAGAAAATGAGGCTCAACAAATTAAGCATCTGCAGCTGGCTACGAAAGTGAAACAGTTAATGAGAAAATGAGAATTGAATCCAGCTGATTGTTCAGTTCTGATGTTCAGGTAGTTTTGCGAAATCAACACTTCAGATTTGATCTTAACTCTTCAATTCTGCCTTAAACATTGTTTGTATGCATCTAAATTATTGTTTTCTGTCTGGATTCTGGAGCATATTATGAAACTGGAGTAAAAACAAAACACTGATTTGGCTTAAAGCTTTAAGATTTAAACAATCAGACTGTATTAATCGTCATTCATTGAGGTCTCTAGTCAAAGTCAAAGGAATGAAGAGGATCAGCGGGTTTGCTCATCAAAAAGGTCAAGAAGGATGAGGCATTAATGTTTCCCGTCGCCTCAGTTTTATCTCTGCCACTACAACCTGACCTGTTCATTGTCCCTGCTCTGAACTGGGAAATGAACCCCTCATAGGTCTTGGCAGACATCACAACATTAATCCTTCTTCAACTGAACACAAAAGCCGGAAGAGCTTCATGCACATTCCAGTTAAAAAAAAGAACAAAATCTATATTTGGAATCTGATGACAGATTTGATTAAAAAGAGTCGATGGCTCGCTGCAGAACAAGAAACCAAAGCGTGCATCAGAAAAAGACAACTCTGCTGAAGAACAGAAACATGAGAGGCTGCAAAAAGATCTTAGAAAAAGCAAGATTCCACCGACCAAGAGATGTAAAGGTGCAGTGCTCATAAGGCAAAGTGAAACTGAGTGAATATGGGCTGGCATGGGTGATGCAGGGAGGGCAGATTAATAACTATTTATTCAGTCAATGGGTTTCTTCTCCTTTTTATAGTCAAATTCAACCAGGACAGTCTGAAATGAATCAGTGAGGGTTGAGAGAATCTGTGGTATGTCTGCTCACAGTTCTGCAGGTATTATACAGGAGCCTATCAGAATCAAATCTCTTAAACTGCTTATACCATTGCTGGGTTCAGCCTTTTATCCCTCCTCTAACAGCAGAGAACTGATGGCACAAGACTGAGCACTGACATAATTACTGTTAACAATGGAGCACATAGGATGCAAGAATTTTCACAAGAAACTTCCAAATTACCCCCCACAAAGTCCACTGGTTTATTTGAAGCGTTTCTGAGCTGATTTCTCCTGATTAAAGACAACTTTCTCCTTATTCCAAACAACTTTCCGGCTCTTACCTGCCAATCTCGGAGCAAACCAGGGAGTCTGCAGAAACAGCCGCATGTCTGAAGCTCCCACCTGAACATCCTCTGTCCACCAGCGAGGCGATGCACAAGCAAACCAGAGCAACGGCGCAAATTAAACCGACTAAAACAAAGAAGCAAACCATCCAGGGCTTCACTTTAGCCATTGTGAAGAGCGAACTTTACGCAGGAGGAACTTTGGCTGCTGCGTCTTAGCGCGCACGGACCTTCAGTGAGACGCGAATAATCCTCAGAGAGAGTTTTACCCTCCTCCTCCATCCACTGCTGTCCGAAGTGAAACCGAAGTGAATCATTGGATAGAAATGACAGAACAGCGTGAATTTAATTAAAACAACCAGTCATGGCTCTTCTCGGACTGCTTGAGTAACTTCACTGAGATATCGTTAACGAGTTTGAGGTTTTCTGTAGAATAGTTGAGTAAGCAGTCAATGGGGTTGACTATTTCCAGAAAGTTACTTCTGGAAATAAGTTACTTACCTCGGCACAGATTTGATCAGATGTCACACGGATCGCTTTCATTCTTGCGCAACTTCCAGAAAGTTTTATCCCCTTTTGGTTCTTTTCGTCCTCCAGTTCTCACGATCCCGTTGTGGCAAACAGCCACTTTCCTTCTGTATCACTACACTATACAGTGTAAAACTAAATACAGAGATTAATAACCCAATATTTTTACTTCTTAAAATATAAAATAAAAACGATCTGTTTTAATTAGCGTATAATGTCTATAAGCAGTGTCAAAATACAGTTTTTCTTATCATATATATCATTTATTGCCTAAATCAAAAACAGACTGAATTTATATTTCGAATACAAAAAACATTAAAAACCTGTAACTGGGAATAATGTCACATTTTCTTTAACTTGTTAAGATTTTGACATAAACACATTAAAATACAGGCACCAATGTCCTTTTTACTTAAACATCACGTTTAATAATGTAAAATATTTCTGAATTTAGTTGCAACAATGAAAAACAAATAACAGAATAAATAAATGGTTCTGTAAATTTAATTTTTTTGATTAACAGACATCTTGTATAACTACAATCACTTACACTACCAAAACATTGAATCAGTGTTTTAATTAGTGTACAATGTAATCTATGGAAATATATCTATCATGTACAGCAAAGGCTAGAAAAACACATTTAAATCATAAATAACCCGTGTATTTTAAAGAGACTGTCATTTTGTGCTATTTTTCTGCCGATATATTTCTGTTTTCTTCCAGTTTCTTTTTTCAGTGTGTGAACTCTGTCAGAGACCACGAGGAGACAGAAAACTTTAAAGTGAAACCTCACAGATGCTGAAATAGTCCAAGGATGTATCAGGCTGCTGGTTTCCAGTAAAGTACCATATCTATGATTTAAACTGACTTCTAACTCACTGACTCACACTGCTCACTGACTTCTGCTGGTGAATGTCACACAGACACATGTTGATTTCAAAGAAATGAACTCACAAAGGAATCCCCAAAAGTTCTAGTTTCTATTCTTCTTATCAAGGTTATTTTTGTGAGCCTGATGAAAAAAAAAAACCCAAAAATTTCTAGTCAGGACAACCGAGGGACTTTTGAAGTCCATGGATATATCTTGCATACATTTTTATTAACAATAAAAAAAACTAATATTCATGTTCATTATGATCGTCCATTCCATCCATCCATTCTCTATACACCGCTTTATCCTCACTAGGGTCGCAGGGGGTGCTGGAGTCTATCCCAGCTGACTCGGGTGAAGGCAGGGGACACCCTGGACAGGTCACCAGTCTGTTGCAGGGCTCATTATGATCGTGTCTTTACAAATTCCATAATTTATAATGGAAACAATCACTTACTAATAAAATGAGTGGATTTTACTAAAATGTCAACTAATCCAACCATCCAAATTTAATAACAACCACCTTTTAATTAGGTAAACTGTAATAAAATGAGCTTATTAGCAAAATAGTTTTGATTGTGTTCTTTTTACGTTGACATAAACATGACATATTTCAGCATCTCTCTTTTTTGGCTAAAGTAGTGTGGATTTATCACATAACAGGTTTACTACAATATCTTTATAAATAACTTTCAATTTTACTCAGTATATAGAATATTTAGAGGAATGTTTGTGTAAAAATGCCATGTGGTGTTTGGTTATAGGCGGCCATGTTGATTTTAGGCCTGAAAACATCAAAAATGTCAACTATGATACCTGTAAACTATGTTACAAAAAGTCCTGCAATATTGACCCAGAACCCAATACATATTGTGACTGTGCGTATTTAAAGCTGAACCACCGGAGCTTTAACAGGGATCTGGACTAACTTTTTCACTGGTCGCACCTCCCACCTTGTCACAGGAAAAAACACCTCACTAACTGAACATCTGCTTTACAAACCCTAATTTTACCAACGTTCCTCAAACGCCCCGCAGTGCAGGCTGTGGCCGCTGCTGTTTAGTGCTCAGACGGGTGTGTGACCAGAAATTACTTTGAAAAGGGTGAAATAGGGCGTTGTAAGACCAGATTTGTCCAAAATGAAACCCAGTGGGTTTTTCTTTTCCACACAGGAACACGTCATGTTTAAGTGTAAATACAGCAGTGGTTGGTGCTCATATAAAGGTGACAAGTTAAAATTATTACTATGCTCATTGTTCATTTTATTTTGCAGCCCTGATACTGCTGGAGCTCTGATTAATTAAGGTACCATGAGGACTTTTATGTGTGACTGCAAAGCATTTCACATTTTATTTCAATTGCATTATTTTACAAAAGATGCACCAGCCTTTTATTTTCACTTCTATTACAAAACCTTATTGACTGACCACTTATTTCGGTGTAAACAGCAATTGCCAGTTTCCTTACATTTCTCTTCCCTGCTGACATTAAGTTCATTAAAATGTTTTGGACTGAAGGTTTGAGCATTTTTCAGACATTCATTGAAAAAAAAAACTGTCTGAATGGATCATTTATGATTCCTAAATAATATCAGAGAGCAACAGTTTCCACAATAAAAGTATAACTGGAATAAATATCAAAGCTGAAAACAAAGTCGGTCATGACTTACAGGTACATTTCTCAGTTTTGCCTTTGCACCACACGTTGACCGCTTTCTGTAACACCATCAAAAAATTCTTTTAACTTTCCCACCACAGACAAAACTGGGTCACGGACATGCATAAAGGATGAGTGACAGATGTGTTCTTATAAAGACCTCAGAGCCCCACAGACAAGATCGCAGCATTTCTGATATAAGTGAAAGATGCTATGAGATAGAAAAGACTGTGGTCTAAAAACTGAACAAAAAAAGTGTCAAGAGCAGTAGAGCAAATTGCAAATACATCTTTTGAGCTGGCACAGTTGTGATGATAAAGAATGATTTAAAGTCAGCTTCTTGAACTTGAGTAGTAGGAATCCATTAACATTTTACCTATTGGATTGCACAGACTAAACTTTTAGACAGGTTCTTTTTTATGGATGTACAGTTATTTTTCTGGTAGAAGGATGCTGAGTTTCCCACTGCCAGACAGGAAAACCAAAGAGGAGGTTTATGGATGTGGTTAAAGAGGACATGAAGGTAGTTGGTGTGAGAGAAGAGGATGCAGCAGACAGGGTTAGATGGAGGCAATTGATTCGCTGTGGTGACCCCTGAAGGGAAAAACCGAAAGGAAAAGAAGAATAAGACAGTTATTTTTCTGAAATTAACATATTTACTTGGAAAGTTGTGCAACTGTGCTATAGACAAGCCAGCAAATGTGAATCTGAAGTTCCTGAAGGAAACAAGAATAACAGGTCAGATGTGAAGAACTCTTGACCTCTCACATCCTCTGGGTGGTAACATGTCCTCTCTCCGTGTCATTTCAACACCAGCTGGAAGCATCTGCGAGTAGAAAAACACAGAAAAGTTGGCACAGAGACCACAAAGCTTCATCCAGACACTTGTCATTTCAGCCATGCAGGTGACAGAAAGCGACAAGTCTGGACGAGTTGGCTTGAGGGAGATTACAAGATCTGTCAGTCAGGAAACCAATCTCTAATCTATCAGTTAATGGCAGGAACAGACACTGTCACCACTGAATGATCTCACCAACAAAATGAATCACTGTATTGGTGGATGAGCTGAAAGTTGCTCCACATAGTGTGTAATCGTGACAGGTTTGGTGTTTGACTCGGAGCCATTCTTCGCTTTGTTTCCTGTAGATCTGCAGTGTGCCAAGGAACTATAAAACAAAGGAGTACTTTGAGAAACTAGCTAAGTATGTTGAGCAAATGCATGAAATAAGAAACTGTCTTCTTGTTGAGCAGATAGGTAGTCATAAAAACTGTAAAACAGCCAAAAATAGCAAACAAAGGCAGCTAACATTAGACTTTGGACAGGTGCATTCAGGTGCAATAATGAGCAATAGTTGGGATGTCCCCAGTCAGTTAAAAATAGAATTTAAATTTAGACAAGTCAGCTATTCTAAAAGTAAGAAAACACAAGCAAAACTGTCAAAATTGAGCAGAATTTAACATTAATTTTGTATGTTGCAATTTTGGAGCCCTTTGAAGCCTTTTAACACTTTCTACAATAACCAAATTAGATTTTAAATGCAGTTGAAATGTGCATCTGTTGCGGAAAATCTGATTTTGGGAACTTTTGATGGCAGTCTGAGCGTAACCTCAGTGACCTCAACATGCGCCTCTGCTCTCCTGGTGATCAGTCGCTGACCGAGGAGCTGAATCTGCAAATGTGGCATCGACTGTGGCTGTCTGGTGTCCTGACCCTTAACTGGGGAAGAACCACGAGAACCACGAGTCCAAAGCCATGACAGTCAGCTGCTTTAATTGCTATTAATAGTAACCCTGGTTATGATCTTGAATCAAATACAGTCATGAAAAATAATTATTAGATCACCCTTGTTTTCTTCCATTTCTTGTTCATTTTAATGCCTGGTACAACTAAAGGTATATTACCTGAAGAATACAATGAACACGACAAAAAAATACAGCTAATCCCATAATACTTTATGTCCTATTTGACATGCTTAAGTTTAATTGTATTCCCAGGGTATACAAGAGGCCATTTCATGTCATAAGCAGCACTGTACATGCAAAGACCTACAGTGGTTTCCTGCTGACATTCAAGCCGTAGCAAGTCAGAAGTTGTCAGCTCTCACATAACGCCTAAAACTGAAGAACTGTATGTGAAGCCACAAAGGCAGCCATCTTAGCACTGCTGGAAACTGTCACGAGTGAGAGACAGGTAGCCAAAAAACTGAAGATCTCCAAGACAGCCAATACTCTACAGTTACTCTTTGCTGGGGATCCCAAGGATTGGACTGTTGATGATTGGGCTAAGGTTCTCTTCAGTGATGAATCCAATTTTCTGTTGATGTCCACTCCAGTCAACTTACCGATTAGGAGGAAGCCTGGAGAAGCTACAAAACAGACTGTCTGCCCCTACAGTAAAACATGGGGGTGGATCAGTGACCATCTGGGTTTGTAGGACTACTCTTGAAAACAGTCTTCTTCCATCAGCTGGAAAACTTTCCTGCCTCCAATGACTGGATTTTCCCACAAGTCAATGTCCTTTACCACATGGCAAGGTCAGTTAAAGCCTGAATGGAGAACCAGAACATTGGAACCATGTCAAAATCATCAAATGCTAAATGGAGGACCACAAGTCCAAACACAAAGCACATTTGTTTAAATTTGTGCAACAGGAATGGGCTGCTGTGGCAGCAGAACAGTGTCAGAAGCTGGTGGAGAGCATGTCAAGACGCATGGCTGCAGTCATCAAAAACAGTGGTTATGTAATAAAGTACTAACTCCTGTGTGAATCATGAGACTGAAACAGACAGAAAAGAAAACATGGCCTGTCTAAAAGCTGTTTTTGGCTGTATAGTACCATGATTATCGACGGAGGAACTGAAAGGATTTTGGTTGTTATCAAGAAAACCATGGAAGATGTCTAGATATCAACATTTAAATTAAACTCTTATGAGCTATTTTTATTATATTTGTCCAAACAAATGTACCTTTAGTTGTACCGGGCATTAAAATGACCAACAAATTGAAGAAAACAAAGGTGGTCTAATAATTTTTTCCATGACTGTATGAGCTTAACTTTTACTAGTTGACTTGTATGAACTGCAGAGTTACTTTTACCCACAACCTTGTTTTAAAGTTACTGCACAACAGTACAGATATTGCAATGAGACTTTTAAACTGAAGTTATTTTCTCATTTGAATACTATTCAGGAGAGAGAAGTGTGTTCTATCTGGTGGTGCAAAAGGCCAGTTAAAACTTCAACACAAGGGGGAGATAGTGTGCACGTTTTCAGCTGTCAAGCTCTTGGCTCCTGTGATTGAAATAACAGATTAGCTGCAGTGACTTCTTTAAATGTAGTTTTATTTTTGGTACCTTTAATATCTTCCTCATTCAGGACAGTTTGGTTGAATGCATATTTAATATGAGACCACAAACAAGCATTTAGACAAAATCCCCCAGACAAGGAAATCTGTGCAAAACACGAGGTGACATGAGATCTGTAATCAGTGCCAGAAAACATTATGTTGCATTAGCTTAGTCATGGCCATATCCTATTTTTCAGTAAGAAAAACAGGAAGTGGAGGGAGTTCATTTTCAGCTAAGGTCCAGCAACATAACCTCAGCAAAATCTAAGCCAGTGTGTCATCATTTTAATTTATGTAAGCACACAGAGATGTCGGAGGAGAGTGTTCTGCAAGGATATCATACTGTAGGTTGCTGTGCTCCTATAAATAGTGCATAGTTATTATTCTGCCCTCCCTGCGTCACACAGACCCCCCCCCCCCCACTCACCCATGGCAGCCCATATTCACTCAAGTCCACCATGCTTTGTGAGCACTGCACCTTTACAGCTCTTAGTCGGTACAATCTTGCTTTTTCTAAGATCTTTTTGCAGCCTCTTGCGTTTTCACTCTTCAGCAGAGCCGTCTTGTCCTTGTTAATGTGTGTATTACATGTTGATGTGTATTTTAATGCAGTGAACCTTAAAGATTAAACATTAACTTGAGGCCTTTTCCTGCTCTTTTGCACATATAGTTCCAAAACAATTTTCTCTCTGAGTCACCCTTCAAAAAGAAAGAAAAAAAAAAGAGAGAATGCAACGTAACAGAAAAGCACAGAAAAGATGGAAGAGGACATTCAAGATCATTGGGCTTCACAGATGACGCATCGTCACCCCAAATACTCTCCTGCTAAGTCAGTGCAGTAAGTTTATGCAGCTATGTTTTGCTGCAGTACAAACACTGAAATAGGAACATTAGGAAATAAATTTCCATGCAAATTACTGATCCTATTTCAATATCTGTCATCCTCTACCAAAGAACATTTAAAATACAACTTATATTTATGAGTTTACCATCTGTGGGAATAGTTACAGAATATATTTGCACAACTATTGTGCATCAGCCTTTGAGATCTAAAAGTTATTTTTTGTGGAAATCTATTCTATTAGGTCAACATTATTTGTGTTTGTTTTGGAATAAATGTGACAGTGTGGCCAAGAAATCATCAGAGAAACAAAATCTCTATATAAATACCAGCTATAAGTCACATCTTTCTTTGTGTTTCATTTGTAAAAAAAGATTTCATTCCGCTCCTTATATCCACCACATTTAAAGTGAAACTCTGATGCTGCGTGTGGTAACCGAAATACTGATCGAACTGCACCAGACCGCCTTTTACTGTGATGAAGCCATTATTGGAGTGGGCGGAAATTAAGCAGTTTAAGCTCAAAGGGAATTAACAGCTCCCTCATACAGCTGTGGCTGATTGGATATGAAGCACATGAGCACATTCACATGTCCCGGCGTCCACCCAGCCGATATCCATCAAACCAGCCGCCAACATCACAGACAACTTCAAGGACAGAAGTTCATGTTTCTGAAGCAGTAATGGGTTCACTGCAGTTTCAAGGAGGAAACGATCAGATAGGATGACTGCCTTTTTTGCTCGTCTTGTAGATTCTAGCATAAAACTCAATGTCTGCATGCAAAAAAGTTTTTAAAAATTCACGAAAAAGTAACAGCTGCGCTTGGATAATTCACACGTGACTTCTCATATCAGTGTAACGACTTTCCTGATACAAACTACAGTCATAACTCTTGACATTGCCTGAACTGACCCTCCTTGTTTGTCCAGCGAAGAGGAAAGTATAAGGAAGGAAGCGGATTAGCGAGTGACAAATAGATTTGCTCTTCTCCTTGACTTCAGGATACAAAGGTTGATGAAGTCCAAGGTCCTGCACAGTTTTCCAAAAGGTGAATTTAGTTCCAAACACAGATCCATCACCTTCTGTTGAGCTTTACAAGATTGGTCCTGCCTCATATACGAGTAGATTTTACAAGTTAAAAGGAGACTGGCAGCTTCCTTCAGCCACAAGTGTCTCTGAGATTGCAGAACACAGTCATGCACTTAGATGTGAAACATTTATATTTTCCAGAATCTGGGACATGTTCCAACTTCAAGTCTGATCTGGATGATTTATGACAGTTGTACATATGGTTCATGTCATGTGTATTCACCACTGGTTCTGGTATTATGCAAGAACAGACAAGGCAGATTAAGAAAGAGGTTGTACTTGGCTCACGTCTTCACCAAACAGGGGTCCGATTTACATTTTCACAACAGATGTTTTGACAAGTCATGCTGGGAGAAGCATATTTGTGTTAATGACGTTCCATGGAGAGAAGGTGCTGCGTTTCTGCACTTTAGTTTGCCATCATGGCTTAATGAGACACTTAATGGAAGTGAAGTATCATTAATTCCACCTGTGCTTTCCCTGCTGCGAAATGTCAAAATGTCTGCAATGACAACGGCTGATTAGACAGAATAAATGGAAACAGCTGTACCGCCGTGCAGGGCTTTTACAAGAAATGGGATTTAGTCAAGGGAGATCGTGGGTTAAGGTATCAAAAAAGAAAAAAAGACAAGTGATACTTTGATAAACATCATCTTCTTGCCATTTAATCATCTAGGTCTGCTTTGAGCACATGCTTTAACCATTAAAATGCTCAGTTTTAATTAAAAAAAACATTCCTCAAAAAAGAAACGTCAACAAAGGGATACAGAATGTAAAAACTGTAGATTCTAAACATCAAAGCTGCAAAATTTAATCAGTTGTCAAGATGGAAAATAATCCCCAATTCATTTTAAATTTCCAAGAAAAAAAAGGGTAAAAATTCAGTGATTCCAGCTCCTTAGACATGAATAATTTCTGGTTTCTTTCCTCCTCTGTGAAGGGAATCTGAATTTCTTTTGCATACGGACAAATCAAATGAGTGCAAGTACTTTCAAATTATTATTTTTTTATCAGGAATCTATTTAAAACAATAACAAGCAGAAAAATGTGGAAAATTACATTTGACAACTGGCTGATGAATGAATCTTTTTGGGTTGTGGACAAACTAGTAAGTCTAAGAATTGTAAAAAAACAAACAGGAATTTGGTTAAAACAACATCAATAAGTAGAAAAACGCAGAACTTCAGATCGTTTAATTGGTCAACATTGGCAACTTTGATATAATTTACATCACTTCTTTGCCAGTTATTAAATTAATTGCGAATTACTTTGATAGATCAGTTTCAGTCATTTTCAAAGTATATTCTGTGTTTTTATCTTCTTAAATGTGTTTTCTGATTTTATGTATTCTAAATATATATCAACTTGTTATTTTATTATTCTGTTCTTTCGGGATTCTGACAAGAGTTTGGGAGCACATTTCGGTGTAATTCGTGTCTCCCAGTGAACCTCCGCCGGGTCTAATGAAGCCAGTTCAGCCTCCATTTCTTCCTCTGAGCCTGGAGAGTTATCAGTGCATCTCTGTGCATCACTACTCTGCTGTTCTGTACCCAGAACTCTCTCTGAAGGAGCATTTGTCTTGGAATAAATGTTCCAAACTTCCACAGTTTGTTTACTTGAAATGTAAACAACCGCCAGCACTTGACCTTGTTACAGTTTCCTTCCTTGTCACACAATCTAAGGGAGTTTGTGATGACACGAATAGGTCCTGGGTGTAGAAACATGTCTTTTCAGGAAACTAGATGTGATTTATGGAGGATCATACATTTTCTTTTGCTGCATATGCAAGCATGTATTCCACCAGGGCCTTGAAACTGGAACATCAAACTGTGTAGCTTTAATTAAGGCTATTATTAACACTTAGGCTTTTCCTGATGTTTTTATTGGTCTCCATCTCTGTTGGTTGAATTCATCATTAAGCAAGCCTGGTTTAACTGAGGTTTAACAGTTAAGATACTTTTATTAAATGCTAAAATCTAACCTCTTACTATGTGCAGTATGTTCTTGTAAGGTTTTAACAATGGTATGACCCTGTCTGAAGGGAGGATGGGATACACAACCAGCATAAGAAAAGCATCCAAAAATTTTGCCGATCTTTATCTTTAACTGAACTGTCAGACTTAAACCGGCACTCTAACACAGTGAAACAGGTTCCAAACTGAACAAAAAATAATTCTGATGCAGATAAATTCTAACAGCTCTAACTAGGAGTCTGTTATTGCTGCTAGGTCATGAATCCTTCCAGAGGAGGAAAACTTGCATCAGACACGGGTGAAATTTTTCTAACAACATTCTTTTCTCTGTTACTGGCAGCTGTATGAGCAGTGCTAAAGATAAGCATGAAGGAAAAAGTAACACGGGGCCACCGCCCAGTGGGCCCACCACCTACAGGGCAGGAAGTTGGGGTCGGGTGCTATGCCTACCGGGCAGTAGGCAGGAGCGGGCGCCTAGGCGTGCCGCCCCCTGGTGGCGTAGACTAGCTCTGGGGACGTGGAACGTCACCTCACTGGCGGGGAAGGAACCTGAGCTGGTGCGGGAGGTGGAGCGATACCGGCTAGATATAGTTGGGCTCGCCTCCACGCACAGCAAGGGTTCTGGAACCAGAATCCTGGAGAGGGGTTGGACTCTCTCCTACTCCGGAGTTGCCCAGGGTGAGAGGCGCCGGGCGGGTGTGGGGATACTCACAAGCCCCCGGCTGAGCGCCGCTTTGTTGGAGTTCTCCCCGGAGAATGAGAGGGTCGCCTTTCTGCGACTTTGTGTTGCAGGGGGGAAAACTCTGACTGTTGTCTGTGCTTATGCGCCGAACAGCAGTTCAGAGTATTCGGCCTTCTTGGAGTCTCTGGGTGGGGTCCTGGAAGGAGTACCGCCCGGGGATTCCATAGTTCTCCTGGGAGACTTCAACGCTCACGTGGGCAACGATGGAGAAACCTGGAGGGGGGTGATTGGGAGGAACGGCCTGCCTGATCTGAACCCGAGTGGTGTTTTGTTATTGGACTTCTGTGCTAGTCATGGTTTGGCCATAACAAACACCATGTTCGAGCATAAGGTTGCTCATAAGTGTACTTGGTACCAGAGCACCTTAGGCCAAAGGTCGATGATCGACTTTATAGTCGTATCGTCAGACCTGCGGCCGTATGTCTTGGACACTCGGGTGAAGAGAGGTGCAGAGCTGTCAACTGATCACCACCTGGTGGTGAGTTGGATCCGATGGCGGGGAAGACTGCCGGACAGACCTGGTAAACCCAAACGTGTAGTGCGGGTGAACTGGGAACGTCTGGCGGAGGACCCTGTCCGTAGGGTTTTCAACTTCCACCTCTGGAAGAGTTTCTCCTGCATCCCGGGGGAGGTTGGGGACATGGATTCTGAGTGGTCCATGTTCAAAGCCTCCATTGCAGAAGCAGCTGTTAGGAGTTGTGGTCTGAAGGTCACTGGTGCCTGTCGCGGCGGCAATCCAAGGACCCGCTGGTGGACACCAGCGGTGAGGGAGGCCGTCAGGCTGAAAAAGGAGACTTTTCGAGCCTGGTTGGCTCGGGGGTCTCCTGAAGCAGCTGACAGGTACCGGCTGGCCAAAAGGGCAGCAGCTGCGGCAGTTGTGGAAGCTAAAACTCGGGTGTGGGAGAAGTTCTGGCAAACCATTCGACGCCTCAGGAAGGGGAGGCAGGGCTTCGCTCAGGCTGTGTATGGTCGGGGTGGAGAACTGCTGACCCGTACTGGGGATATCGTCGGGCGGTGGAAAGAGCACTTCGAGGAACTCCTGAACCCGGTAAACACGTCCTCTATGGAGGAGGCAGAGCCTGAAGACTCGGGGGTATCTGCGTCCATATCCGTGGCAGAGGTCGCCGAGGTAGTTTTAAAAGCTCCTCGGTGGCAAGGCGCCAGGTGTGGACGAGATTCGCCCTGAGATGCTGAAGGCTCTGGACATTGTTGGACTGTCTTGGTTGACACGTCTATACAATGTCGCGTGGGCATCGGGTACAGTACCTGGGGAGTGGCAGACCGGGGTGGTGGTCCCTATTTTTAAAAAAGGGGGATCGGAGAGTGTGTGCCAACTACCGTGGTATCACACTTCTCAGCCTCCCCGGGAAAGTTTACTCTAGGGTGCTGGAAGGGAGGATTCGGCCGATAGTCGAACCTCGGATTCAGGAGGAGCAATGCGGATTCCGTCCCGGTCGTGGAACAGCGGATCAGCTCTTTACCCTTGCGGAGCTGCTGAGGGGGTCATGGGAGTATGACCTGCCAGTCTACATGTGTTTTGTAGATCTGGAGAAGGCGTACGACCGTGTCCCCCGAGGGGCTTTGTGGGGGGCACTGCGGGAGTATGGGGTCCGAGGCTCGTTGTTACGGGCCGTTCGGTCCCTGTACAACCAAAGTGAGAGCTGTGTCCGCATACTCGGCATTAAGTCAGACACGTTTCCGGTGGGTGTTGGACTCCGCCAGGGCTGCCCCTTGTCTCCAATCCTGTTTGTGGTTTTCATGGACAGGATTTCAAGGCGCAGTCGTGGTGGGGAGGGTTTTTGGTTTGGGAGCCTCAGGATCGCTTCTCTGCTTTTTGCGGATGATGTGGTTTTGTTGGCATCCTCAGACCGTGACCTCCGGCACGCACTGGAGTGGTTTGCAGCCGAGTGTGAAGCGGCAGGGATGCGGATCAGCACCTCCAAGTCCGAGGCCATGGTTCTCTGCCGGAAACCGGTGGAGTGCTTCCTCCGGGTTGGGGGGAGTTGCTTCCCCAAGCGAAGGAGTTTAAGTATCTTGGGATCTTGTTCACGAGTGATGGGAAAATGGAGCGAGAGATGGACAGGCGGATTGGTGCGGCGTCAGCAGTAATGCGGGCGTTGTACCGAACCGTCGTGGTGAAGAGGGAGCTGAGCCGTAAGGCGAAGCTCTCGATTTACCAGTCCATCTACGTTCCAACCCTCACCTATGGTCATGAGCTTTGGGTAGTGACCGAAAGAACAAGATCGCGGATACAAGCGGCCGAAATGAGCTTCCTCCGTAGGGTGGCTGGGCTCAGCCTTAGAGATAGGGTGAGGAGCTCAGACATCCGGAGGGAGCTTGGAGTAGAGCCGCTGCTCCTTCACATTGAAAGGAGCCAGTTGAGGTGGTTTGGCCACCTGATTCGGATGCCTCCAGGGAGACTTCCTCTGGAGGTTTTCCGAGCACGTCCGTCTGGGAGGAGACCCCGGGGCAGACCCAGAACTCGCTGGAGAGATTATATATCTCGTCTGGCCTGGGAACGCCTCGGGATCCCCCAGGAAGAGCTGGAAAGCGTCGCCGGGGGGAGGGACGTCTGGAACGACCTGCTTCGCCTGCTGCCCCCGCGACCCGGCCGGATAAGCGGAGGAAAATGGATGGATGGATGGATGAAGGAAAAAGTTGCAGCCATTAATACAGATAAAGATGCTGCTTCAGGATCTTTGCATTATTCATCAGGCTGTATTCCCATTGGCTGCATGTGAACCTCAGGCCTCACTTCCAGCCAATTAGAGGAAGACTCATGAATAATGCAACTTTTATGTAAATATCTCAGCCCCCCCCCCCATTCTTGTTCTCTCACTGCAGCTTTCAATAACCCAATGAGACTTTGTGGGGAATGTCTGAACTCTGCTTTGTTGATTAGAAAAATAAACCACCCCACTGATAAATACACCCCATGATCATTTTATTATACATCTATTGTAGACCTGTTAGTAGGCCAGAACAAAAGCCTTGTGAGCTGTCCTAATGACATAGAATGAAACAGGAAAACTCTGCAGACTTGACAGGAAAGCAAAGAGAGGAGTCACACTAATATGAGTAATTTAAGAGACAGGATGCACCTCTGTGCTATCTATAGGCACAAACTGTGTGGGCACCTATCTGTCAGACTCCACTGCAGTTTACCAGCTGGACGAAAGCTTATGATAAAGATAAAAATACTTCGCTTGCTTACGGCTTCTTGCTCAATACAGTACCTATAGACCAGGGCTGTCAAACAGGCAGCCTGGGGGACAAAATCGGCCCCTCAAAGGGTTTAATCCGGCATGCGGGATGACTTTGTAAAGTATAAAAATGACAGAAAAGACGTTAACTGCAGATTGTACATCTGTAAAACTATAAATTTAAAATAATTTCTACATCATGAACTAGAAAAACCAGAAATTTCATTCGCTCAAATATCAGATTGATAGTTTACATTCAAGTGAATATAAGCCATCTTCAGTATCAGGTGTGTAGTTCTTCGTAATATAAGAGAAATAAGTTGGAATTTGTCCTCTCAGTTGAAGTTAACAAAAAATGAAGCAAGAAATATGTGCAGCTCTACCCGACAGACAGACCATAAATCCTGCTTAGATGTGTCTGACCATCTTCAGATAAATATTTGATGAGCAGATGAGTGACGTGTCGTGGTTCAGTGAAGCACTCATTTAATTATCACTTCAGTCCGTCGATGACAGCAAGACTTTCACCTGAACTTGAAACTTGAGTCTGGTCAAAGTATCAGTTTCTAAGTTCATCATATGGTCTCACAGGCTCCCTCGTGCTCCTGCTTTTATTATTTTAGTGTTTATATTTCATCCTATTGAAATTTCTCATTAAGTAAGCTGGCAAAATGTTTTGGTGATCCAGATGAGGGAACGCTTTCTTCACTTCGTAGGCTCCAAGCTGCTTTATAGTTAATTATTTACCTCACTGATTAATATTTTATTGATATCAATGTGACGGGGGACGAGGTTAAAGGGGATGCAAGATGTTTAGAGATTAAATTCAAGGAGGAGGAACCACTGACCCTGTTCCATCATTCTTCAAAAAAGCACCATATTGGCTGTACTCTCTATAAAGTAATTTGAGATATCTAATCCCACTGTTCACTGAAAACCAAAGTTGGAAAATGAAAAAAGAAATCAGTGTATTTATTTAGATCAACCTTTTAAGTTTCAAACATTATTTTGATGAGTTGGGGTGACAATGATATTGGTCATTGCATCAACTTAATATTGTGTGCAGTTTAAACTCAAATTTATTGTTTAAATTCTTTGTTTTACCAGGTAGGATCAGTAGCAAACAAGTTCTAATTTACAATGATGGCCTGATAAGAGGCCCTGGCAGGAAGAAAGACACCAAATAAACAATACATATACAAAAAAGGATGCACAAGTGTTTAAAAAGAGATTAAAGACAACCCAGATTAATGCTAGCAATTCACTGAGAAACAGTCACCATGTACAGAAGTCAGCCATGGTCTGCTGCAGCTTCTGCTTAAACACGTGAAGTGAAGGAAGAGATGAAAGTTTCAGAGATTTTCGGAGGGAATTCCAATCGATTTCCAGCCAAAGACCTTGTGGATAGAGAGTGTTTTGAGTTCACTGGACCTCAGGTGGTCGTTACTGAAGGAGTGTACGAGGTTGGAGAGGCATGGAGGTGTCTTCCCTCATAGGGTCTGGTGTAAAGGGCCAACCCACCAGTTTGTAAAGGTGACAATGGTGGGTGGAGAAAGGTGCACTGGTAGCAAGACGGATGGCTGAATGATGGTGGATATCAAGCCTGTTAAAGGCACACTTAGGGGCCATTATATAGACAACATCACCGTAGTCAAACATGGAAAGGATGGTCATGAGTGTTTTTGGCAGAGTATGTAAAAGAACTCCAGTCTAGATTTTACTTGTACTTGTAGGAGTTGACAAAATCCAGATCTTTGCCACCTACACAGGTGATCTTTGGGGGGCTGGAGACACTGCTTGTCCAGTTGAATAGCATACGTTTTGTTTTCTTGGAATTAAGGCACAAGTGAAGGTCATAAAAAGCCTGCTTGACTAACGTAAGGCTGAGTTGAAAGGTAGATGCAGCAGTGGAGTATATAATGGTGTCATCAGCGTAGAGGTGCATCCGGGAGTCACCAATAGCCTTGGCCACATCATTTATGCAGATAGAAAACAAAGTTGGGCCCAAGATGGAGCCATCTTGATCTTCTTCTTTGCCATTATGAAATGGAAAAGAAATGATAACCTGCTGACGGAGGGGATCTGTCAGCCCATAGCCCTGGCTGTCTGTCTGCCAGTACTGCAACAACATCCACAGGGAGTTTGGCAGATAGAAGCTGCTGTCAATGCCCTCAACTCTGGGTTGTTCCAGCATAAACCCTGCATTTGTGCCTGCTTCAGCGAGGATACGTGGCACTACTGCTGGCTATGTACAATCAGCCCTAAACGTAGCTAAACCTTGCACACAACGCTTTGCTGATGTTGCTTTCAACATTTAAATCGCATGTGTTCAAATACACATTTTGTTGCTCAATCAATTAATCAATAAATCAATCAAAAAATCATCAATTTCTTAAAAGCTACTAAGTAAATGAAAACATTAAAGTGCCAAGAAGAACTAAAGAAAACTAACTGAAGCAACTTAACTTTAACGGTGTTGCTCACCTTAAAAAACTTGAGTTCACAATTATAGTAATGAAGTACATAACACTTGAAAATTTTAATTAAGCAACCTAGAAAACTAGTTGGAATAATCTAATTTTAACAAAGTTGAGTTTCATGCTATCAATCAAATAAGTAGTAATTAAAAATTTCTTTGAAAAGTAAGTCCCCAAACTCAGTGTATTTTGATAATTAAACATAATTTAATCAGTTGTCACAAGTCAAAAAGATGAATGCAAACTCTGTATTTTATTTTTCTCAGTCCAGTTTGAAGTGTGACTTTGAATTGGATTTTATTTATTTACTGAATAAGTATCTCATCAGGATACTGAACTAAATGGTTCTTTATTGACCTTGGAAACAGCATTTTACACCAAAAAGCTCAATCTCAAAGTACACTTACTTGCTAACTGTAAGGATTTTGGACTCCAAAGCTGCAGAGTAAGCAAGTAAACTGGCATTCAGCCAAGGCTGCTTTGGCTAAAGACTCTGAAGGTCTTCAGCTGTAAACCAGAAGGTTATAAAATGTTCCTGACAATTCTGCTGTTCGTGGATGCAGAGCAGCAGCTGTGTGCACAGCAGCAGTTGTCATGAAAGTTTGGCCATCTGACCCTGCAGAGAGTTGGAGTGTGATGTTGGAGGGGGGCGAAAATGCAAAAATAGAAAGTGACATGACCCCAAAGAGACTTAAAAGATGGAATTTGGGTTTTACTTATTTTTGCAATGACTTCCCAGTGCTGCCTTTGGAAATAATTTATGGTATTTTACTTCCTCTAGTTACTTTGCTATTCAAGAGATGTTTTTATTTTTGTTTATTACCTCTAACCACATTTTCTGCTGTTTTTAATCTCTCCCAGTCTCTGTGGACATTAAATGGGCCATATTGCACCCTGAGGCTCGACGGTCCCCTGCTGCAGCCCCAATGTCTACAGAAGAGAGGGAGGGGCTGCAGGAAGAGCAGCAAGCTGGATTTTGTTCATAAACAAGATTCACACCTATTATAGGAATGGCTGCTAAAAACAGATCCAAAGTTTAGCCCCAAACATCAGACTGAACTGATTCTCATGAGGAGGTGATTCTGTTGCTGCTGATGAGGGGAATTATGATGACTGAACAGACTAGCTCACTATGGGCGACACTTTCCTTATGAGATGCAAAAGACGATAAAGGTACTGAGGAGTTAAAGCAGGCCGATGCTGGAGGAGGGGGATGGGTGCGATGGAGTGAAGATACTTTGCCTCTCCCTGGAGCAGTGGAGACAGGGACACAGATGTCAGAGAACAAAAATCCCCCTGAGAGACGAGGGCAAAATCTGCTCATTTCTCAGCTCTGCACCATGAAACACAATTCGCGAGAACTTGGAAGTCTAATTGGCTGCGTGTGGGAGCGTCATACTTGCACACTTTTTGCCCTGCATCCCTGGACATCTGCTCTGAGAATCATGACCCCGAGTGTACAGATGGGATGAGAGCGAAGGACGGCCACGCTGCCGTTTTCTTACCTTTTGAACTTTGCTGTTATTATTTTAATCTACAGTCAGATGTTCCAATATGTCATTGATACCTTCATATTCAGATTATGTAATCACATTGTTTGTTTACTGTAAATAGAGGAAAAGCTGGTTGAGCTTCAGTTTAATGTATTTGCACATCTATAATCAAGCATATGATTAAAATTGAAGTGCACAGTGACAGAACAGTTAATACTATAACAGCTATACTCATATGGGAATTTGCTTATGAGAGCTCTAACCAAATGAGAAAAATTACTTTAAAATATAGAGATAAAGGTGTTTGTGGTGAATATCTGGATGAGAGTGAATCTGTGGGTCAGTTTGAATAGAAGAGATGTGATGATATGGAATGAAACTGTATGAAGATTTTGTACATAAAGTCTCAATGTGGTTCTTTCAAAACATTTTATTCGACTTTTGCTAATGTTTCTTTCTCATACTGCACTTTTACACGTTTATCTCAAGGCTACAGTGATGCTTCAGTGTTAAATAAAGGTTATGTTCCTATTAATAGCTTCAATGTTTTTCCGACTGCTGAATGTGTTTGTTTCACTTTGTCATTGAGTTTGTGCAACCTTTTCACATTACTTAGCGTTTTATTTTCACTTTGTCATTACATTATGTTACTGTGAATCTATTTTTGCTTTTTCCCCCAAATGTATTTAGCTTGAGAACATTCAAAGTTACAGAGTTATTCCCCAACATGTCCTTGACAATGACCACTGTCCACTGGCATTAATGTCACTGCAGCCACTTGTTGAGTTTGTTTGACTGTCTGAGTTTAATGTTTGTCCACTGATTGTGACTAGCAATGACCCAGCTAGAACAGTCTTGTCTTCTTATGTTCTAGCAGTTGAGAAGGGCTTGCGATTGGAGGATGCTGGTAGCCTTTGACCCAAAGCTCTGGTTCCTACCTGAGATAATATCCACCAACCTGTGACCAGACCTGTGACCAGTCAGCTTTGTTTAGGCACATTTACATCAGTGAGTTCACAGCGCCCTGGGAGAACTCAGAGGAGGCCTACAAGCAAAAGAAGCTGAGAAATGAGGGCTGCCGCCAATGCAAAACAGCGAGACTGGAAGGTGAAGGTCTGACTAGCTGAAGTAGACTACAGAGGGTTTGTAGCCAACTTGACATCCAGGCTTCTCCAGGACATGGAAGTACGCAGTAAGGTCCACCGGCAGGCGATCAAGGACCTCTCCAAAGCTGCTGAAAAGGGAAGTCAGTGGCTGTGGATGAAGAGAAAGGACTCCACCTCAGCCTCCAAGTGAGTAGATGGCATCTAGGGGGTGAACCTGGGATGCTGAACCCTCTGGAGGTGTCGTGGGTCTATCAGTGAAACACTGAGGAAGGAGGGCGCCCACTTGACAACCCAGAGGATGAACTCACTCACTGGACCATCCCACAGAGTCTTAGTAGGTGTCTCATGTATGCAAGAAAGGATATCAACATCTAGTCCTTCACAATAGATCTAAGAAGGTTCTTAAAAAGTGCCACTGAAGGTATAAATGTTTGGTGAGAACACTGTTAGAACGTTACGCCTCAACAAGCACAAAACTGAATGTTACACTGAAATGTTCTTTGCTGTCATGTAGCATTCTAAAACAATGCATTCTCTTAACAGAATATCCAAAATGTCCTCAGAATATTGCAGCCAGATGTTCCATCTTCCTACAAGAATATCTAAGAATATTCTGTCATCTGAAGTTCCAAAAACATCTTGAGAAAGTTTTTGAATGATGTATTAAGAACATCCTTATTTTATTATTATTGTGAAAATGTTTCATAGAAGAACATTTTGTAATGTGCTCCTTCAACAAAAAGACAAAATGTTCCATGTTTTATCAATGTTGGTTAGAGAACATTCCTGCTTTATTATGGAACATCATCTGTGTTCCTGAAAACATCCTGCGCGTGTTGACATAAAATATCCAAACACTACTGGAAATTAGAATATTCTTAAAAAGTTTGTGGAACATTTGATGAAAACATTTTCTTTAAAACTGATTAGAACTTTGATCCAGTTTATTTTTTCCACTGCTGGATAAACATTTTGAGAAAGTTCTAGTAAGGTTCTAATAATGTTTTTAGTGGGAAGTTATTTTCGTTCCAAGAACGTTCTTCTGAAAGGCAATGTTCTTCAGACATTTTCAGAATGTTGCATTAAGAACACTCGCCTTTGATTATTATCCAACATTGTGGGAATGTTTTGTAGAACTTTCTCATCATCCTCAAAACATCCTGAGAATGTTACAGGGAAAATGTTCCACTCTTGTTATGTATGTAGCTTGAGAACATTCAGGAAGAAAACTTTAAAATAATGTTTTCCAGACATCATCAGGGGCTCAAATGACAGAATGCATTTTATACCAAATGTTTTAACGTTTCTGTGATGTTGCATATTAAAGGTGGAACATTTTGTCTTTTTGTTGAGCAAGACATTACAGAACATTCTTCTATGAAACACTCTCACAATAATAATAATAAAAGAATATTTCACATTATGGAACGTTTCATAATCATCCCTTCTTCCTTGAAAACATCTTGAAAATATGCCACTTTCTTCTCCAGTCAGATAAAAGCTTCCAGATTAAGTGGATCATTATGACAGACATTGTCACTCGTGACGTGGGTCTTAATGAACTTGGCGCGTGCACGAACGGCGTGTGACAGCAACACTGAGCTTCACCCAAACTTGGCGGAGCCCCGTGGAGCGTCACTGTGACCGCCACTTCAGCCTCACTGCACATTTTCTGCTGCAGATGCTCGATCAGGTGGTTCCAACTTCATCCCCACGGACACGCCGGTGATGCTGGAGCGCGTGGATTAAAGAGAGCCTCCAACTATCTGGGGCTCTGCACCTTGCACGTGGCCGAGGACTGCCTCCTTACTCGACCTTCAGCATCCATCAGCTTCACACAGCCTCTCACACCGAGCCATGAGCTCCTCTCTGCCCAAAAGCGACTCGACCACTTCTCTGCTCAGATCAAACCGCAGGTCCGCGCACCCGGATCGCGGCGCACACGGTCACCGGAGCCACCGCGCTCACCATCACCATCCTCCCACCGGAGCTGGAGGCGGCGAGGATGCAGCCTGGACGGAGGAGTGCGAGACCAGTGCGCGGAGACCTCTGTGCCAGCCCAGACACGCAGACTCCAGACATTCAAGTGATCATCACCGGGTGCAGAAGAGCCACCGGCAGCAGAGCCCCCTGGATGATGGCTACGCTCAGGAGGACGTGCGGCACAAGACGAGCCGGCATCAGAAGGAGCGCAGCAAGACCTCCAGATCCAAGCATCACCACCACGACTCCTCCAGAGGTGAGCCGCCTCCTGCAGCGCACCACCAGGGCGGCTCCCGGCAGGACAGGAGGACCTCACCGACCCCGTCTTACCCCAAACACCAGGACGATGCTGCTTTCTTCTTCGAGCCCAGTGAGAGAGTCGTCACCGGGTCAACCTCCAGCCTCAGCTCTGACCCGCCTGCGACCAGAGCGCCGGTCCAGCATGCATCCGGCCGCACGTCCAAAAGACTGAGCGCAACCCCGTCTGAGTACGACTCCAGTCTCCATCCCATAGTGAAGTCAGTGTTTGGACAGGTAAGCAAGGCTGAAGATGAAATTAAACTTCAAAAAAAGTTCATTCAAAGCACAACTCAAACTGCAGAGAATAGAAAATTACGCAATGTGGCTGCATTCCTGCGTAATGGATAAATACTTCAACTTTTACTGTATTTTCTTTTCTATAAATCAACATTTACGACATTCTTTTCAACTTTTGATTTGAAATAAAGCAAATAAAAAAAAAGCAGACTTAAATATTATATAGCTCAAAGCTCTATAATGAGCTGCTACATGTGGGCGTTTGGAAGCGCAATGCAAAGGGCATCATTCCAAGCTGTAAAGTAAATAAGTCAGTATATCAGCAGCAGGAATCGAGAATGCAGACTGGGGACTGGCTCAGAGTTTCAGCAAATGTAGCATGATTTATATTGCATGTAAGAAAAATAACTAAAAAGCTTCACTTGAAGATGCCAGTCTGTTCCCAGCTGAGACCTATGCTTGAATGCAACTATAGAATTTGAATTTTCTGCTAAATCAAGTGCATTTAGACTGTTTCAATGTATTTTAAAGGCTTATTCCAAAGCTAAGTGAAACTATGTAACATGATGAGGGCATTTTTGGAAAAGCAATTCAAGCATGTCCCTCTATAGACAGCTGGGGGAGCAATAAGACACCCAGGGGAGCAATTATAAAGAACTGATGTGCAGAATTCATTAGTTTGGATTAGTCTGATATCAATTAAATAAAACAACATATAAGAAATAAAATAAATATGAATGAATGAATGGATATCAGAGATGCAGCAGTTAATTTTGCTGCATTTGCATTTGAAACAAAGTGATTCTGCTCTGGCTTTGGTGAGGTTTTCATTCTTAAACCGCACATCAAAAGGGAAGCCGTTTATTCAGCAGCAGGTGGAGGTGCACAGGTGAGATGCAGGTGAAGCCACATGCAGCCAGACTGACAGGCTGAGCAGATTAAAAATGGATGCATGTTTTCAGTCCAAATCTGGCCCCTGTATGTATCTGTTACTTCCAGTCTCTGCCATGCATCCCAATATGAATACAGTCGCTTTCATTGTGACTGTCACCTGAGTAACAGAGGGGGGATCAACTTTCCTGACTTGTGGAAAATGTTTCAGACTTGTCAATCACGCACACACACACAGTGACACGCATGGGAAAGTGGACCATTCATACGCTGATAAAACATGAATATCACCCATACTTTTACTGATCCTGTGGTGAGAGGGAAGCAGCACATAATGGGTGTTTCTCTTCTCCCGTGCGCCACCTTTTTCTTGTTACATTGAAATCCTCCTTTCTGTGCTGATGATAAAAAGCTCAAGAGAAGACAATTACCTCCCCATGCACTAATGTGCTCCAGAAATAACTCCTCTCAATCCAGGCCAGAGCTTCAATCAGTCTTAGGGGTTCCAGTGAGGCAAAAATATGCTAAAAATCACGCAGCGGTGTGCTATATAAAGTCTCCTGAGCTGCTGATGTGTGTGGAGGGAGATGCTCAGTGTGCCGTTTATATCAGAGTTTGATATTTTCTATCTTGACTGAAAATTCTTGGATGTCTTTGATTCAGGAAACAGAGAGAAATAGACAAAATAGGATCCCCTGCTCACATTAAAAGTGTTTTGAAGTTCGATTTTGTGACTGAATCATCAAGTTTTCAAACTGTTTTCTGTGCTGATGCCACTGTGAAGTTAAGCCAGAATGAATCTGTGAGTGGACACGAGCAAGACCGAATGATGCATGTGTGAGAACGAGGAAAGAAGGTGACAGAAGAGTGAATAAGCTGACGCAGGCATTGGTTTTCATTTCGCGCCTGCTCAGCTTCTGACCCCCGAGCGGTTTAATTCAAATGACCACACAGTCAGAGATAATCTGAACTTACGGCTCTTTTAAGAGATGTGGCAGCGCGATTCAGAATCCATGGTGAGAAATTCGACTCCACAAATCATTTCTTACGTAACATCAAGATCTGCATACAATCCCAACAGAACTCATTCGCTGCAAGTAGAAGAAGCTAAAAATAGAACATCAGACCTGATTATGGGAGACTGGAGGAGGGCTTTTTGGGTAAAATATTCAGATATATTGCCATAACATGCTACCTGCTAGAGAAAATTTGAAAACTGGTGAATAAAAGAAGGGATTTTTGCCATTTTATAAGGCACATTGTGGTATTTACAGGATGAATCATGACCAAAAAGGCTAATATGGGGGTTAGAATGAGGAGAAGCCATGTTTATTTTAGACAAAATATATATTTCTATAATGATTCGTTCTGTTTTTAATGCCAGATTGTATCTTTTAAATGCAGGTATGCACCACATTTAACGTGACTCTTGTTGCTCCTGGCCTTTAAGCTATCCAGGTTAAAACAGACACCTTGTTCGAGGACAGAACACAAGCTTCTTTTTTCTGTCCCAATAGAAATCTTGTGTCTATTTTAAGCGCCCCTCAACAATCACGACAGCTCTCTTGCTTTTTGTGACCTTCATTGACCTTGTTCTTCCAGCCCTCACAGGAGAATCCAGAAACACAGGCCTGGTAATGAAAGAAGAGCTGTTAGGCTCCGCAGAGAAATTATTATTATCAAGGAGAATTTTCTCTTTTTTTTCTCAATAAATTAAATTTAGATAAAAGGGTTTGTGCGTTAGCCAGAAGAGGGAGCAAGTAGCATTTGTATCAAAGGGTTTGAGCTCAGTGTGTGGAGAGAGAGAGAGAGAGAGAAAGAGAGAGAAAGAGAGGAAGAGATTAACAGTCCACTGTGTCACATCAGTGAGCCTGGAAAAGTGAAAGGGCAGCAAGAGAAAATGAAAAGGAAGCGAGGGAATCGGACAAATCAGCAGGACAAAGAACAAAATAGGAAGAGAGTGCCCCGGCGCTACAGACCTGATGATTGTTATATAAGGCAAACACTCATCAGCTTTCACTTCCCTGTTCCCACCTGACAGCTCTGAAGACAATGTGAGGAAAGCTCCTAAAACACAGATTAGCTCGCTTCCCCGCTAGTTTTCCTGTTACTCATCTTCTACTGACATTTCCTATCTGTCGTTCCCTTTCTTCTTTTCTCATGCTCCGACAAAATCTCTCTTCCTCATCTCCCTTCATTTTGCCCGCTGGGTCATGTCGACCTTGATGTTTGAGAGAGAAGATTAGTGCACAAATGAGTAAAATAAGAAGGAAGATTTAGGTTGGAAACGGGAGGAAAAGGAGCAGCATCGTCGCCGCAGCATATGCCTCCGGTCTGTCTAGAGTATAAAAGGTTATTTTTAGACACACATGGGTATTTTTATATCTGTGCCAGCACAAGAAGGAGGTAGAAAATTCACTCTTTGGTTAAACCCGTCTTTTGAGTGGAGGATTAGAGCCATGCACACAACTGCACGTGCTTCAAAGTGAATTGTATGCATGCGTGTGATGATGCTAAATATTTATGGAGACCTGAGGCTGAAAATCAGTGTGAGACACTTTGAGTCAGAGGAGAAACAGCAGAGGTTTAATTGGCGCGCAGTGAGATGTTTAACTAGAGCACCAGCTGATTGGAACTAATACTTTAATGCCTCGATATTCTGTGTGAAATTCACAGTTTTTAGCTCATCTGATCTGAATAAATGAATCAGCTGTAGGACAGCAGCGTGACGTCTCACAAGAAGATGACGCAAGTGTGTATTGTACGTTTCTTTTTTTACTGCCTGATGACGAAAATGTGCGCACACAAAATAACTCATGGTCACAGCGTTTATCTCTGTCTTCATCAGGACATAACCTCCAGTAAACCCATGAAATACATATAAAGAAACATGCAAAATCTTGTTTTTCAGTGGCAAAAGTAGCATTTTCTGTCTTGATTTTTTTTTTTTTTTTAAAAAGGTTGGTGAACACATGAGAGTGAGTTGTTACATCAGTCCCATCCTTCCCCCTCCTGCATTACATCTCAGCTCGTTTAGCACAGTTGATGGCGGTGGATGAAACTGGATTATATTTGACCTCGAAATCTGCAATAAATAGCAAAGGCAATTATTAATATTCCCTCCTTGAATTAGATTCCTGTCCAGTGCGTGCATAGAGATTTTCTTTGAGTTGCAATGACGAAACTGGCCTGTTATGGGGTGTTTGCACGACTCTGGACAAATAGTGTCCCAATAAAAATCATCTGAGGTTGGCTTTAATACGGTGTCATCAGTGTGCTGCGTGTAGGGGTTATGTAAAGTTGCAAAGCAAATCCTGTGTTTCTGTGTGAGTAATTGTGTGAGCGAGAGGGGAAAAGGATACAGCCACGGAGAGAGATGGATCTCATGCCCGTGCACACTACGGTCTGACATTATGAGAGCTGACGGCTCCTGCGTCTGACGTCTGATGTGTTCTGAAGTTCACAATGAGCCTCCGGTGAGAGGCCGGATGAATCATCCGCAGAACAACACAGAGGAGTCGCACAGATATTGAATGGGAGCGCGATCTGAGACAAGTTCAGCGTGAACGTGTTTATTTAAATAGCAGTGAATAGACAAGGTCGAACAGGAGAGGGGGAATATGGATGTGCATTAGTGCCGCAGTGACGAAGGCTGAAGTTACCTTGAGAGGGGACGCTGCTGGTAGAAACAAAAGAAGGGCTTTCACTGCGTTTGGTGGTTTGTTGTTGTGACAGTAGTGCAAGATCCTTAAAGCCTCTCTAATTAAAAATGTTTACATTAAAAATTGTATGTTTGACCTTCACATAATGATGCCGAGTTTGACGCGAGAAGCCTGTTCTGATGTTCTCTATGCTCACCTTAAATCTTAATGTAAAATGTCAACGCACAGGTTTGACTTTCCAATACACAGCCTGAACTAACCTCATGTAGAAACCTGAGAGTGTCTGTCTCAGGTGAAAATCAAATCTTTCCTCTTTTTAACATCTCCAGATTTTGTCTTTTAGATGCTGCAATCACATCATAAGCAAAATAAGCAGCCAAAAGCATGGCTGAACATTCTTGAAACTGCCGTGTACCCATGACAGTTTCCAAAACAGATTCAGACTTCCAGATGTAACAAATTTAATCAGAAAGGATTTATTGCCTACTAGGTTTTCACATGCAAGGAATTTGTCATTTGGTTTCTGGTTTGACCAAGTCTGTTTTAGATCCCTATTGCATCTCAGTTGAGCAGTTTTACTGTGTTAGAGCAAAGCTGTAGATGAGCTGGTGTGCTTAAGCTGCAATAAGTAGGGGGCAGTGAGTGGAGTCAGAGGCAGGGAACACATAGATCATTCTAAAAGCAGCACCAGTGTAGCTATAGATGAGACATTTTTAAGAATTAAGTGATTGTTTTCATGATAAAAAATTCTAAATTTGTAACTGTTGATACACAAAGATGAGTTTTTAGGAGTAAATCAATCAGCTGTAATTTTAAGAATTAAGATAATTGAATGTTTTTGTTTAAAAAAACATGCCAAACACAAATCATTCAAAGCAGAGGTATCTTAAAATGTGCTCAAACAAGGATATTTAATTTAAGGGAAAGCATACTACACTTTTATAAAATTCTGGGCGCTTTGGGCTGAACTGCAGGCTGTGTTTATACACGACAGAAGTAGAAGTATTGGGAAAAAAATACAAGCAGTAAAATATCTATAGTCTAAAGTAGTGAAGTAACTAAAGGAATTAAAATATGCTTTTTCAGTAAAGAAAACTTTTATGAGTCTTTGCTCCTGCAAGTCATGTTCGTGCTGTTTCCACTGAGGTGTAGGACTTTATATAGAAAAATGTGCCCACAGTGATCAACAAGACAAGCACCATAGAATGTGGCCATTTAATATAGATTTACCCATAAACAAAATGACCTTGCACTGAGCACAGGCGTGTGTTCTGCATGTGTACGTTATGTACGGATACCGAATCGCGAGACCTAAATATGGAGCTGGCGGCGGGAATTTATGGGACTCGGAAACACCTCCACAATTTAATCAATTGGTCCGTGTACGATTTTGGACGGGTAAGTCCCGACAAGTCCACAGCGGCAGATTTTTAGTCTGATCACAATCGTATGATCATCAGCAGGCAGCTGATGTAGTGTTCACTTGTTGTCATGGTTACAGTGACGTCATGCGGCATCTCACAATGATACAGAAATCTTTAACAAATCCGTGGATCAAAACTAAAAGCTGCATCACTGTCATAATCTAATAACGTGGTCCTTGGTGCCGTTTTATTCACGTCTTTAACATAAATGAGGAAGGCAACATATGAGGAACACTCCTAAATGGAGTGCAATCCAGTAAACCATCACATACTATGACCTCAATAATAAAGATTAAGCAGAATTATCACCTTTCAACAACGTCACAACAATGTGAAAATAGAGGCTTTGTATAAGCAGAATTTATGGCAAAGTTGTTGTATTGCCATGCATCAGATTTCACAGACGTACCTAATAAAGTGATCATTGAGTGTATTATTCTATGTTAATTGGTCATTGTTAGTGATGCATTAACATGGAAGCAGCTTTTAATTTTATTGCTAGTTGAGCTGTAGGTGGTTTAACATACAGCAACTGATCAAAGTTTTATTTGGCAAATTTACTGTTGTGCGTAAAATATCTAAATCTGCAAAAGAATTTGTGCCTTGGAAATGTTTGAGTAGAAAGTCATCTAAAGTGCCACAAAATGATGCAGTGCTGAGGTACATTTTCCTTTTCACCACAGCTTTTAGAGATGCTCCATATTTAGAAAGCCTCATCTTTTCAGCCGTTGTGCTCAACAACAAACGTGTGTGTGTGTGTGTGTGTGTGTGTGTGTGTGTGTGTGTGTGTGTGTGTGTGTGTGTGTGTGTGTGTGTGTGTGTTTGTGTGTGTGTGTGTGTGTGTGATGAGACGGGCTGAGAGAGCGCATTTGTTTGTGTGCGTTTGCATTTGCACGTGCTGGTTCGCGTCCTTGCAGCAGCAGCACGGCAGTTCAGGATCCATGTGTCATTTCTTGCACATTTTGGCTTTGATCTGAATCCAAGCCCTTCAAGCTTAACATGACTTTGTGATGCTTCCACATCCGTGTGTGTGTGTGTGTGTGTGTGTGTGTGTGTGTGTGTGTGTTAGAGAGAGAAGGGGATGGATGCTGGGTGTAGAGTGGGGAGAGTAGTGGGGAAAGAGAGAGCGAGTGTTATATTTTTAGCTCCACAGCCCCACATCCATGTGTGTTCAATCGAGTGTATGCCTGTGTGTGTGTGTGTGTGTGTGTGTGTGTGTGTGTGTGTGTGTGTGTGTGTGTGTGTGGATTAGTGTCTCCAGCGTCTTGCTCAGGGGAAGGTAATATGCTTGTCCGAACGAGCTTCTTCTGTCACATTCGCATAGATGGTTTAAAAACTGTGGAGTGAGCGGGAGTTGTTGTGGGGGGAGAGAGTTGAGGGGAAACGAGTAAAGAGAGACAGACTGACGGACAGAGAGAGAGAGGGAGAGACGGGGAGAAATAGGGGAGGGAGGGAGGAAAGAAACTGTAGGAGAGAGGATGGAATGAATAAGCAATCTTGGCTTTTTCTACTCCTGGCACTTGCATCTCGCGCTGATCGCTCGCATGCTTCCTCTCCCTCGCGTATCTTTATGTCGTTCTGATTCGTCCTTCATTGTTGTTTGCATTATACCCTCCTTTGTCTCAGTGTCCCTCCTCCTCCTATACCTCCTGGCGTCCTTGCCTCTCGGTCCTCCCTGCACACTCCCTCGTCCTTTCCCCTCCTATCCCTCTCTGCTGCCTTACGATGTCCCCGCTCCTCTCCCTGCCTTTTCCCAAACGTCCTCTTCTATTAGTCGATGACCCACTGAACCCTCTTTCCCTTTCTAATCACTCCTGTTCGCATGCATGCCCGGAAACACATGCAAACACACATGCATGCACGTGCACTTACATACAGGCACACAGATACAGTTAGAGAGAAAACATAAAACAAGAAGGATTCGCGCTTTCTTCCCCCACTCTTTGCAATGGGCAACTCTGTAAAGTCGCTCAAAATTTTCACCAAGAAGGTAAGGTCGGCTCTGAGGCTTTTCACTTTGCTTTGAATCCCCTGAATCCTGGTGCATGTTTGTCTAATGATGTGTCCCCAACTTGATCGATGGATGCTGACTTGATCTCTCCTGACTGAGCCTTGTGTGCTGTCCGACGTCTCCCTAACAGGCTGTGCTTTGAGCTGTGTTTTGTAGAATAATGACAGGAGATTTCAAGAAAAAGCTTCTGTTTCAGTCAGAGGCTTTTGGTCTAGATTAGCGATGTAGGATTGTCTTTAAAACTAATTCTGCCTGCACATTACGGACTTTTTTGGGATGTCTCTTTGTTCATTAGTGCATTCAGAGAGGCTGGTCAGTGCTGCCTGACCTATTGACTGAGTCTGTGAATTAGGATCAGGTCGCCAACCCTTAGAGTCACTCACTTGAATTCCACCTCAGCAGGAAGCAGAGGATGCTACCCTGTTGAACCTGCACCTGCGGGACATGATCAGTCAGTGGAAATGTTGCAAACAGGTGTGCTGTTGCAATTGTATCACATTCTCTCAGCGCTGGACTTTTTTTCTTTCCTTTGTGGTATCAGCTTTAGTGCTACATCTCTTACATCTGCTGTCATGGTCGTATCACTGTATGCTCGAATAGGCTCAGCGTAGCAGGGAGGCAGACCCACAAATAGAATTTCCAGCTGCACATCCTTGAGGAAGCACAATATGACAAGCAACTGTTGATGCCATCTGTGCAAAATGGGTTGGAGTGCTGCAGAAGTTCTTGCTTCACTTCAGCCTTTCTCTGATGCCGTTTCCACATTTTCTTTTCTTGTGTGCGCGTGCGTTTGTTTTTTTTTTTTTTTGCTTTCTTGTTATATAACTGCCAGCGCGTGGCTTCATACTACTTTTCTGGCACGATATAGCCACAGACAGCCCTGCTCCATGCATCACTTGGTCAGATTACCCAGTGGGCATCCATTCCTGTGGTGAGAACTGTAGGGATGCACGAGCTGGCATTAGACACGACACGGTAACAGATGGAGTGTGAAGGTCATTTATAGAGCGTAATAATAATAATAATACAATAATTTGCATATAGAACAAATATGCACATGAATCTTTAATTAGGTTAGCATATAAATATCATATTTTTTACTGTATTAAGCATCTGAGGATGGTACTAGATCATGTCAGAGACACAGTAAAGCAGCAGCAAAATGGTCCCTTGGTAATTTTCTGTTATTGATTCTATTCCACTTGCTTTTTGCTGGATGTTTCATTGTAGTAATTGAGGACCGATCCAAAGCTGTTACTCCTTTTAAAACAAAAATATGCAGTAGTAACAGAATCTGTTTTTTTAATAGTGGCTTGAGAGTGCCATTATGCTGCTACTCTCCAATTCACATATTAGTCAGAGCAATGGTTGGAGCCCATTTGGCTTCAATCAGAGGAAGCTTTTTGTGCACTGGCAGGCAGTAATCGCCCGTCTTTAATTAACCTGTGGGCCTCTCAGTAATTGGGATGACTGAAGTAGCACACAACATTTGCCCCCTGGTTGACTGGCTAATTGGTGATTATAATGAAACAGTTGGCTGGACTTGACAATTGTGTAGTGTGCACAAAAAACAAAACTGGAACTTAAAGAAATTTAAGTAACTTCTCTGGTGTGAGGTTTGTTGTCGATCACTTTAAATTCCCTCAAACCCTTAGACATTGATGTAGACAACCCTCTAACAACTAACTTACTAACAAATGTTAACAGATTTGCACTGGCTTTCAAAAGATTGCTCAGTTTTTTACAACTTTGATTTTAATTTTGGTATTTCTGGCCATCATTGCAATCTGTTATGATGACTCTGTATCCGCTATAATCCGGGATTTGGAAACTTTAGCACTCATACAATCAAGAAGTAAAGAAGACCACGTTATTCAAGTTAGTTAACCCACTGACTAATTATTCATCACTGCAGAGGAATGCATTACAGTAGATCTAATTTAAATCAGAGTTACTGCAGGCAGTTTGGAGTCTGACTTTGCTGATTGTAATCACACTCTTTCCCTAAATCTCATCAATTAGTTTTGGTGAGAACAATGTTATCATAACCATTAAAAATGCTGGTCAGAACTGCAAAGGAAAAAGCTAATTTTGTAATGAATCTTAATGATCCTTTAGGCCAAGAAAATGTGAAGCCAAATATGATACACTATGACAACAGAGCACGAGGCCGTTGTTGCTTTGTGACACAAAAAGAAGCTCTCTTCAACCACCAGTATTATCTGTTACACATCATGTGGACACTGTTGTGCAGGGTGTTGACGTACCGGATGGATTCATAGATGGCATCAGTTGCTGTGTCATGATATAACACCCCCTTTTCTCCCTGACTGAGCTGTTTTCCTCCATCATGACTGACCTGACTCCAAACCTTTCTGTGACTGACAGACGTGTGTCACCTGCAATCCTCCCTAAACCCCCTCTAACCCTCCATCCCACCTCCATGCTGGCTCCTTGTTGACACATTGCCTCAACAAACTGAGTCACAGTCTCTATCTACCCCTGTCTTTGCATCTGCTTCCACTCTGGCCCCCCACCCCGGATGCTGCTCAAGGACCAGAAGAAGAACTACAAAGCAGTGCAGTCCTGTGAGGAAGGGGGATCTGGGGGGGCCTATCTTGAGCCACTAGTAGCCCTGGCCCAGAACGGAGCCAACATGCACAACGTACTGGGGCCTGCATGCATCTTTCTACGCAAGGGCTTCGCTGAGAGCCGGCAGGCTGTACGTAAGTCCAGAAAATATCATGTGCATGCATGCCAAGAGAGATGAGCACACTATGCAGTACATGCACAATAACCCAGAACCGTGAGGAATGTGTGTCGTAATCACCTACTGTAACATCAGCATTTGCCGCATGCAAAGGCGAGTGGTGGAGCTGAGGAGACGTATTCTGAGGATGTAAAAACTCGATGTATGGAGTGGTCTTGATGCTGGATGAAAGAATGTGTGTGTGTTTGTGTGTATATTTATGCACGAGGCTGGATGCATTACTCAGAAACATGGTGCACGCTTGAAACAAGATGGAGGATGATTACGGCAGGTTGTGGCTCCTCACTGTGATTATTTCTTTGTCCATTTGCAGGACCCGACATCATTTGTTATTTAAATAACTGATGCTGAAATCCTCAGTGTGTAGACGCCTGTTCTGATGAGGAGCTCTCGGATGAATACAGGGGTTGAGACAGTCATTCTTATTTAATGGCACATAATGGAATATACCACATTTATCATCACCTCGTCAGAATTTGCACTTTGAGCATTAAAAACAGATATCAAGTCATCAAAACTATGCTACAGACACAGAGAACAAATATTGAATCTTATATTTCTGCTGTTTGACTCTGATCTGAACGTCTAGTTATGACACAGATTGCTAGATTCTGCATGTTTTTTCACTGAGTGATCTCACTGATGAGCTCTTCCTCTCTAGCTGGAAGGAATCCTGAAGACTCCTGGTGCTCTGTGGCACAAAACTGTATTTTCCTTTTTATTTCCTACAGTGTCATGTTGTGTGAGGGATGCTGGGTGTTGGCAAGACTTAAAATATCAGCACTAACCTTGCATTGTGATCCCTCACAGGACCGAGAGTTGAGGCCAGAAGAAATGGATGGTATGTTTTAGAAAAGATGATAATTTTGGAAATATCCTGAAGTAATTTTTGTTGCAGCTTTTTCACATTCATGTTTTATCTCCCTTGTTTTCAGAGTTGCGTGAGGCTTTCAAGGAGTTTGACAAAGACAAAGACGGCTTCATTGGCTGTAAAGACCTGGGGAACTGCATGAGAACGATGGGCTATATGCCGACAGAGATGGAGCTCATAGAACTGAGCCAGCAGATCAACATGAACTGTAACTAAAACTGTGTTTGTCTGTGCACGTCTGTGAATTAGTTCCCCTTTTTTCTCTTTCCTGCGACAAGCACTCAGAATCAAAGGTGCTGAAACTTTGAGATCAACCCTCTTAGAGACTCTTCAGACAGAGGAGAAATAAGTGCACTTGTCAGATGCTGTCAGAAAAGCTAAAACTGTCTACTTTCTGCACTCTTTTACTCTTATAGAAAATCTACCTCAGATAACCCTTCTGCCTGCTTATGTCATTGATGAATTTCTCAGATAACCGATAGCTGTGAAATAGGGCTGCTTTTATCAATCAATCCATGAATTTCCTGCCTCTTGTCAGTTATTTGACAGTGTTTTTAGTTTATCTCCTGTCGTAGGAACCATTATACAATATTGATGCATGATAATTGCTGTGTAAAAATTGAATTGTTACACTGAAATTTCAGGCCCTTTTCTGATTTCTGAATATATACCTCATTCTTTCAGTCTTAGAATGACCTTCTAGAGTGTTTATGGTCCTCTCCATAAAGGAGGCAGGAAATCTGATAGAAATATTTAGTGTTCAATTTCAAAGCAAGTCTAGTCTTGAAGAAATACACTTGTAAGTGAACAGCTGAAACTAGAAACTATTATTATCCACTTATTGCATACTAATAACCTACTCTTGAAAATATAGTCTCAGCTGTACGTGACAAAAATTGTGTGCTGCTCTCAGAGTTGACCACTCTTTGCTTTTACAATTATGTTCTTTGAAGTTTGACAACAACTGCTGGTCTCTCATTGCTATTTAATCTTTGTTGTGTCTTCATTTATTGCATGCATGTCAGTGTAGAGTTTCAAGCCAATTTCTGTCTCTAAGATTGTCTCTATTGAGGTTAATTCACGTCCATTTTAATCTGTCCGTCAGTGGGAGGACATGTTGACTTTGAGGACTTTGTTGAACTCATGGGGCCCAAACTTCTGGCCGAAACAGCTGACATGATAGGAGTGAAGGAGCTGAGGGACGCATTCAAGGAGGTGAGGAAAGACATGAAGGAAAACTACACAGAGTTTCTCACAACAGTGACAAAAGAGAAAGGAAAGTTTTGCATATTGCAGTGACATTTAGTGCTAAATAATGTGTATTTGCTTTAAGAATCTGCCTGTTTTTCCTCATTTCCAGTTTGATACTAATGGCGACGGCCAGATCAGCACTGCAGAACTTAGAGAGGCCATGAAGAAACTTTTAGGACAACAGGTACAGAGCTGCTGGGAAAGTTTGTCTTCCTCTCTTCAGCTCTCCACCAATCATTGTCTGCCTGAATTCTCTCACTTCTCTCTACTCATAAATCTACCTTGAGCTTGTGCCAACAAAGTTCACATTCTCCGCAACCTCACTTTTTCAGGTTGGACACAGAGATCTGGAGGAGATCCTACGAGACATTGACCTCAACGGAGACGGACATGTAGACTTTGAAGGTAAAAAAAACCTGTACAGTGTGTATGTAGACACCACATTTAGCACAACGCACACTAATATTTGACTGCAGACAGAGACTGGAAGACAAACATGATTGCACATTACATTTTTCTGGTGTCTTCCTCTTCCAGCCCCGTTTATCTCTTGAACATACGAGCACGCACACACGCATACAGTATGAGCAAAAATCCCAGCATGTGTCTGGCTTACATCCCAACAGCATGCTGATAGTGAGGTGCAGGGGATGAAGGCAGTAGGTCTGTCTGTCAGATTATCTCTGTTCAAGGGATTATGTCACCTCATAGAATACCCGCTGAGAAAAAGATGCACACAGGCTGCCAGGGATGAAAATATAAGCAAGCATTGCTGTTCTCGGCAGTGTGACTATATTTACAGCTACATATTTTCACATTTTCTTTCATGTGTTCTGTATGCAATCCATCAGCAAAGTGCTTCAAGCAGTATTTATTACTAGAACGAATGCAGATTATGGTTATTGTAGTCCAGATTATTGTGACTTTTGTGATCAGATGTGTGGCAGAGAAGAACCACGGCACATCAAAGCAGGAGAGTATAGCGACAAACCTGAATATAAATATTGAACTGGAGTGAACACTTGATGACTGATCTGGTTTAGCAACAGAAAATGACAGCGTAGCCTTGAACTTAGCATTATTAACCTTCCATTTATTGAACTTGCGTTAACAGTTGTCTGCAGCTGTCAATAAGCTGAACACACAACACTGACAGTGATAATTGTACTTGTATCTGGCTGATAAATCTGCTGTGGTGCACTTTGATTTTAGCTCTCTGCTAAATGCACCACAGTGCTCAACAACTAGCCAATATCACATTGTCTGTCCATTACTTGGATTTTAGAGACTAATGATGCTATGAGAGGCGTGAAAGCCAAACTGTACTGCAGTGTCAGCATGCCGCTCCATGACTCTTCACACCTCTGCTTTATTTGGAGCCTCGCTACTCCTGGAAAAACGCATGTTTTGTTAGACTCATTCCCTCTATTATTTTGACTCTCATAGTAGCTCTTTCTTGCTTCTGTGGCAGCTCTCTCCTCACCTCTTGCTGTTCCTGTCTTTTGTGTGAAAAGCACTGAATGAGCGGAGACTAGTTGTTGAGGTCGAGTAATATCTACAAAGTGCACAGTAAAAAAGATATTAGTCAGTAAGGCAGAGCTCAGGAAACTGACTTCCAAAGTGAGATATGAATGTGAAGCAGCAGGTGTCCATATTTGGTATTTAGGTAACATTTACATGTGTAATACACTTAGTATTTTTTTTTTAATCTGATGGATTTCTGCAAAGCAATCCTTCCTGTTACAAGGGTCATGCAAAGGGGCAAAGGGCAGCAGCAGTGTGTTTTCACCTAAGCGGTTTAAAGCTGCAAGCTGTGAAGCCAAAACAATGAGCTTAAAGATGCAAAGATGCTCAGCTGAGTTGAAACAAACTGCTGAGACAAGTGTTAAATCTGTGCCTTTGTCCCAATGTGCATCAGTTTATTCACTAAATGTAAATATATTCAAGGTGCAGCTTTAAATGTCATCAGGCTCACATATTTTTAGGCATGTGCACTAAACAAGATGTAAAAATGTGATTTTTGTCACCCAAGCTGTTGAGTACATGAGCCATTTTGATGAAGTAAAAAAAACTAAACTTTCCTTGCTGATAGAAATTGTCTCGCTAAACTTCCATGTGATAAAAAAGAAGCATTTTTCTTGCGTTTTGTGGTTGTTATAAACTTGAAGGTGCAAGATTTAAGCTTGAGGTGTAAGACATAAGTGTACGGTGTAAGATATAGCAACATGAAGCTGCTATGATAAAGATATTGACTTCTGCCATTCCTCAAGTGACTGCATGATTACATAGACACCCACCTTTACTAGCAAGTAAGAATTCAACACCTAATTAACCAATAATCATCCAACCCAAACAGCATGTTCTTTGTAAAGGTGGCAGAAACAGCAGCGGCTCCTTGGTTTTCAGAATAAAACAGACCATTTAGAACAGCCTTAAAACCAGGGGATATACAGTCAAGGTGAAATAAATCATCTTTGTGGTACTTTGAGTTGAAAAACGGCTCAATATGGAACCTTTAAGCCCAGCTACCGCTACACCAAATTAATGAAGCTTCCTGAGCAAATGTGCGTGACTTGGAACTGAAGCTGTGCTCATCTAGTGGTGCAAAGTCTCTCATGAAAACAATTTGTATTCAGCACTTGGCAGGCAAATAATACATTCCTGAGACACGGCTGCTGCTGCTGCGAGGTTAGCAGGTGCTCCACACACCCAGGCACAACGTTAAAGCAGGTCACCCAGTTATGTAAACGCCTTCTCTTTACTCCACAGAATTTGTGCGGATGATGTCTCGATGAGTTCCTGGCAGAGCGCTAAGACGCGAAAACGCAACCTGGATTCTTTGCTGGAAACAGGAGGAAGAGTCCAGCACCGAATACTGATGGATCTTGAACATTCTGAACTGTCAATGAACAAGACAGCAAAAAACAAAACAAAAAAGAAACAACAAAAACAAACATACATATCAACCTGCCCTGAAACTGCCACGCTGAAGCACAAAGGCTGACGACTGCAGCCGGGAGCAACACTGTTAATAAATGATGCTGCTGTTTCTTAGAGCATAAACAAAACCAACGGTTGCACTTCTGACTTTTTGCAGAGTATATTTTAAAAACCTACGTTCCTTTAATGACGTTTCTAATGCTGATGCGGCTGTTGACCCAATGGGTAACAAATAATGTGACGTTTGAGCCATTTGCCTCAAACCCCGACTAAAACTATGTTGTTAACTGTAGCAGTTATGATGTATTTTTAAGACAGCAGTATGCCAGCAAATATCCAACTAATACAGCACCTTCCTTTTGAATGCTGGGGATAAGTTAAGCACAAATACAAATGGCAATATGGATATATTTCCTGTGATCCTGTTGAAGCTGTGCGTTTGTGTTTTGTGCATACTGTTGTTTCTCTCCCCTCTATGCTGTAGATGTATTCTGTCGCGAGAGACTATTGTTAAACTTTGATTAAGGCAAGCTAGTGTGTGTTTGGTCATTATATGTAATGTAGCACTGTTACAGTTCTGACTTTAATAACATAATGCCTATTTTACTGTGATTATATATATATATATATATATTTATGTCATTTCCGGTGTGCATTAGACCAACAGACTCCTTCAAACTGCAAAACTTTGAGGAAAATTCTTGCTACTCTTGACTACTGTGATAGGCCTTTTAATAACATGTATTTTTTACTAATTCTGAATATTATTCTGCATGAATACATATATCATGAGTTTGAGAAGTGGGTGATCAACAGAGCGTTAAATCAAGAGATGAAAGCTGGATTCTGTTAATGCTTTAATTTCTATCAGAGAGCTTTGATTAATATATTTGTTTCTATGGTTACTGTGAGTCTACTGAGCCTACAGAACACTTCAAGTGACTTTTGGTGCAACATCTACACTTCTAACTTTAATACCTCAAAAATGAATCAAACAATCAACCTCATCCATGACCATCCCCTTAGTCAGTCTGATCTCTATCAGTTTCATTTCCTTCATTGTTGATATTTGTAAGGAAGCGATAGGAGCTTCTTTATGGGAAAAAAAGCCAAAGAGAGTTTACAAAAAATATCATGTTAGTCTATTCCAGTGTAGTAACTGTATGCTGTATTTTTCAGAAAATTTGATGCATTGGATTACATCTCCAAAACTTGAAATGCCCTTCAGTTGTTTGGACAGTTGCGTTCTATGGGGTATATGCATGCCGTAAAGTTAAGATGTTCTTCAAAAAGGGAAATCTTACTTTGTGATTTTTCTTGTCTTAACTGTGTGAAACTATGCATGCCAGAAAACAACTGCAATTTGTAGCAGAGAATATCAAAAATAAAGGTTTTTATTCCAACTTGAGACTAGAGTGTGTGTAGATGTGCATTTCTGCCTGTATTAACGATGCAGGGACATTAAACTGTCCAGGCCCCTGACTATAAATTATAGAAATTTGGACGAACCCTCCATGACATCAGCCCTGGTTTCCTCAAAGAGCCATTGTGAAGCTTGGGGTCAATATTTCAACTTCAGATTGTCACGGTCTTTGGCTTCGTTCAGTATATTTCCGGATTTATTTTGTAAAGAAGGATTCAGAGCTCTGTCCCTGCTTTCATATCTGCCTGGATGCTGCATATCCATGTTTAGATGATCAAAAATACAGCACAGCTCATCTCTAAGTGCAATGGCAGTTTATTTAATTTCCCTCTCTAGTTGCAGAACAGATACAGTAAGTACAACAGTCTTGCCTTTCCATTACTTAGCTCAGTTCTGTCAAAGGTGCCCAGCATTCAAAAACCTTGTTAAACCTGACACCACACATCAAGCAGTAAACAAATCAAACAACAGGGAATGTAGGTGATTAATATCAATAGTAATCGTTCACAACACAAAGATCATAAAATCTAAATCCCATTCATCCAAATGGGGTCTAGTCTTGTACCATAGAGACCAGTTGCACATGAGCCTGATGAATCAATGGAGAAAATCGCTGCACTATAAAACACCACTGCATATCATTTGTGATCTTTCTTTGGACACTTGTTGCCCTTCATAATGGCTCCAAGTGTAAGTCAGACTTCTGATGGCAATGCTTCAAAGAAAAGCCATCTCTATGTAAGTGAAATTAGAAAAAATAAAACACTCAGAAAAGGGCAAAACATCAACAAGCAAACAAAATATCCAACTTATGGCAAAAATCACCTTACATCGCACCACAGGAATGGAATTCCAATCTAAGTCGAGACCCCCCGTATTCTCTTTTTCAGGAGTTTTCAAAGAAATGCACCATCCTATAACATTATTTAGATTAATCGAGAAAATTAAGCTCCTCAAATTCAACAAAGTCAGAAAGCAGGACTCCGTCAAAGTCAAGGTTGTGTTTTAAAAGCCAAACGGAGCATCAAACACTTTAGTGGGTTAATCCAAATAAACAACGTGGAAATGTCTTGAAATTTGGAATGAAGCTCGTGATTAAAAATTGTGAATACAGCTGTGACAGTTTCAAAAATCTATCTGTAAGTAGCACACTGGCAATTCTCCCATATTATTATAAAAACAAGGGCCTTTCTAAAGTGCTCAGTAAGAGCCAGTTCAGCTTTTAACTGAAACAGCAGCTCACTGCTACTTTGTCAGAAAGGCAAAACATTTGTTTGAGTGTGAATAAAGTGTTGAAACCATAAAGAAAATAACACTTGTGTCATGAAGGAAATGTGTGATAAAAGATTTTTTTTAATGATTCATTTGCAGACAAGACAGGTTTAAATAGATAAACTGCAAATGGATAAATAAAATCTCAGTTTCTATGATTTGACAAATGGGCTAGTAAGGACACTGGCCTAAAACACTAAATTTATCACAATTTTACAAAGCAGGGTGAGTTTTGCTTTTTTTCATCTGTCTGGAAGGACACCAAGAGCAATTCAATTCCTTTACCAGTCTTGCCAGTATAGCTACAACTAACTGATGCTCTGGTTCTCTGATCTATTCTAGATGGTTATCAAGGTAAACTGACATTACATACTGCTTCAAGTCTCATGTAGAAAAGCAAGATTAAGTCCAACATTTGCCATGAAAAACAAAAGCATATGAAACAAATTAGCCACCAGACTCAAATTCTTCTCAGTACCTCAAGAAAATAGCATGGACAAGAAGTTGGCAGAGAGTCATCATATTTCACAGGAGTAAGATTTATCCATGCAGTCATGATATTTATTTATCTTCATATACATGTTTTTTTTTTTTGTTATTTTTAAATTTTCTGTTTAGATACAGTCTATAAACAGTAGGGTACTTGCTATTTTGAAACTTAAAAACTGCATGAAAAGTCTAATTAAACCTTTCATCACCAAGCTTCAAATCCATCCATTACTTTCAGTGTAGTCCATTATTTGAAAACAGCAAGTGAATGAACCAAAATGCAGACATGAACGCCAGAAATAAAATGAACAAAGAGCAAACTGATTAAAAAACACACACAGTCCAGAGCAAACACACACGGCGCAGGAAAAGGGTAACTCACGAATCTAATGATATCAAAAGCGTGGAGAAAATGAAGGCAAACAACCCAAAGATTTACTCACCAGGTAACACAGAGGAGACTGCATGGAGAAACAGGGCCGGGAAGTGAACTGAGAAGAAACACGAGCACCGGCGTGGGTGAGTATTTATACAGTCTGGACCAGGAAGTATAATTACACACAGGTGGAGCTCATTAGGGCGGGACAGGTGATCAAACAAGCGGGAAAACCGACAAACACCAAGGAAGTGTAAAGATACTTTAGTGCAAACATTCGACAGGAAATGCCAAAAATAAAACCGGAAGTAAATTAAATAAGAACTAACAGCGGGAGATTTACGCAAAACTGTCTCCGTGTTTCACTGTCAGGACTATGCATTTAAGTTTGATATCGAAACCATTTCAATTGGTCTCATGTGACTGCATAATTATGCATTTGGGAAAAGTTCAAACTCACAGTTTTGTTCCAAACAGCACATTAGGGTATTTTTCTTGTATGTTATTATACAGTCTCGTTCACACTGCCTTAACTGTCAGAAAAAAAAAATCACCTATGATTTATAACTCATGTGCCAAATCTGAAGCAGCTGCCTGCTCAAGAGTGTAAATAGCACATCATTTCAGAGGAATGATCACTGTGGCTCTAGTTAGTGGTAGATGACTCATTTTATACCTGCTGATACCTGCTGCAATCTGTTTAGTTAGTTGTGGTGCCATAATGCAGATATGCAGATGGACACAGTCTATTGGTCCAAAATTGACAATGCTGTGGCATTCACAGGTCGTTTTATGGGTCAAACTATAATTGAGGGACTTTTGAAGTCCATGGGATATATCTTGCATACATTTTTATTAAAAGTAAAAAAGCTAATGTTTTTTTTATGTTCATCACGATCATGCCTTTACAAATATCATATTTATTTACTATGGGAACAATGACTTATTAATAAAAAATTACTGCATATCACTAAAATGTCAACTAAATAACCATCCAAATTTAATAACAACCATCTTCTAAATAGCTAAACAATAATAAAATGAGCTTCTTCAAAAAATGCTTTGATTGTGTTCTTTTTATTAAGTTGAGATCATCATGACAGATCTTTTTTTTTTGGAAATATATCAAATTTTATAAGGAAAATAACAAACTGTATCTATGTCCAAGAAATCACTTTCAACTAAGTTACCATTACAAAAACACCTCTCAAGAAAGTGTGTTAATTCCAGATCACATGACCTGCTCCACATGATGTCATTTCCTCCTGAAGAAAAGACTGGCAAGACTCCAAGGCTTTCTTAGTTATTTAATATAAAGTAGTGTGTGAGTCAAGTGTGGATTTATGGCATGTCAACAGGATTAAAACAATATCTTTATGAACAACTTTTAATTTCAATTTTACTCAGTTCCATATATAATAATTAGAAGAATCTTTCTGTAAAAATGCCATGTGGTGTTTGGTTATAGTTGATTTTAGGTCTGAAAACAGCAAAAATATCAACTATGATACCTGTTAACTGTGCTACAAAAAATCCCATGACCTGTATATAAACCATTTTAAGTGCATCCGTTGATGAAGATGGAGACTGTATAATAATAAACCCTTAATAAAATATTTTCCTTATGTTTCCAGTGTGACTGCACAGCTTCGACAGACCGACTTCTTCTTTCTGGAGAATCCACAGTAATCAGATTTGCTGCTGCGCACACACAGCGCAGTGACAGCAGCTCCCATTGGCCACCTGTTGCCATGAGGACTTTATACAACTCAGTGTGCAGCTGTAGCGTGTTGTTGCTGAGAACCTGCAGAACCAGCAGCACACACACACAGATCCCGGTACTTTAGATCTTACGGACCAGATGGAGCTCCACCTGCCCTCCTGTCACCTCAATCCTCCTCTGGCACCGCGCTGAAGCCGGAGAACGGTAAGAGTAGCCGTTAATGGTCATTAGCCGTTAGCTAGCTGGGGGTCAAAGTTAGCATGCTGCTGTTAGCTAGCATGTTATGAACCAGGCTCGGTATTAAAACCTACAAATATTCAGTAGCTTATACCTTTAAACTGCTAGGTATTTCTCTGTAGAGATGTCAAAAAGTTCAATGTGTCCTAATTTGAATGCAATTTGAATGAAATTTGTCTGGTGGTGATTGTGGGTAACAATTTCCCTTCGGGGATGAATAAAGTAATTCTGATTCTGATTCTAACAGCAACTTTAATTGAGCTAATTAAGCTAAATTTAGCTTTAAAGCGTCGTCCCTATGTACATAATGGTTAGTTTACATAAAATACCAATAAAATTATTACTCAACCATCTATTGCAGACCTTAATTTTGCAAAACATCTTTTACAATGAATGCATAATTAGGGTAAAGTCGTGTAAGAAGTCCATCCACCATATTCTTTACCATAAGACAGTGATTTTTTTGCAGGTCTTTTCTCAGATAACAGTGACTTAACTAATGTTAAAATGGTACTAAAATCTTTTAATTCAGTGTTTTTGAGGTAATATGATTTAATATTCTGACAGTACAAAATAAGCCTCTTTGTTTTTCAATCAATCTATACATAAAAAAAAACTTTTCTTTACTGTTAATATAAGAGTTGTGTGAAGGGTCATCCATTAATTTGTACAAAAAATAACACTTTTCCTGTAATATGAAAATGTAAGACTTTTGGGGGAAGATGCCCCCCATGGGCATAAATGATTGACCAACCCTTTAAATAAAGATGCAGGTGGTGAATAGGGGAAGAAGTCCCATAACAGAGTATGTAATAACAACTATCAGACCAAATCTGAGTGATATCTTGCTGTGAGACTGTGAAACTGAAAGAAAAAAAAAAAAAAAAACTTAACATGAGGGGAATGACTTCAGTAAATAGGTCAGAATTTTACAAACAGTGAAATAATGTCTTAATTTTTTTTATTAACTATATCATATTATTTTGGAGAGCTTTAACACATGATCAGAATGGCACATTTAAAAATCCTGAGCTGTTTTTAAGTTTTTTTCTTACTATAATTTTAAAAATTAGAACAGAGGCTATAGCTATGGACACACAGACATACCTAAACTACTGTGAGCTGAGCCAGACAGCTAACTGAAATGATAAATGTTTGTTGTGTTGTGGGAAGCTTTGGGTGAACAGCTCACAAATAAATTCCTCGTTATAAATTCCCCTGTGCATTCACTCATTGATTCTGACAGCCTGCATAACGGCTATTCCACTGTATGAAGACAATGGCTCACAATTTACAACTGTGAGCAACAGCCACAACCTCATTGTTTCAAAGCTAGAATAACCCTGATACACGCTTTCAGAAAAAGCCATCATCAAGAGTGACGTTTAAATTGAACACCTGGGATTGTTTCCTTTGTGCTTCTCATGTCTGATCTTGATATTTTGTGTTTTCCAGATGCAGACAGCGCGTTTGTCCTGATGTATAATTCAGCATCGACTTCAGACACCGTGGCTTTAAACAGAGCAGAAGACTTTCCCTACAGCTGAGGGCTTCTCTGTGCCTCGTTACTTCCTGTGTCTTCTTTGCTGTTGACAACATGGCTTGGTTTACGTTTCCTGACAACCTGCTGTGCAGGTGTCTTGGCATCTCCATCACTATGTGGTTTACTCTTCTGTTTGTCTTCATCATCGTGCCAGCTGTACTTGGAGTCTCTTTTGGTATCCGCAGCTTCTACATGAGGACACTTCTCAAGATATTTGAGGTGAGTGAAGTGTGTTTGTACTGCAGAGTATTATTATGAGGGTACAAAATCAAAGTCTTTTGAGTTTTGTTTGGTCTGTTTGAACTGTAGAAGTTGAGTTATTTGTTGATTTTACAATATATGAGATTTTAGAACAAAGATGTTACTTCTAATCTGCTATAACTTGCTATTGCCCTTTTAGATATTAGTAAATTTGGCACAAATTATGATTTTTTTTGTACATTCCTTGGTGGATACGACTCCTCGGTTCTCTCAGCTCAGAGGGATTGTTAGAAGCACAAGCCATGCTGCTCCACCCATTTCCTGGGGGAGTAAGGCTTTGGGACTCACCCCAGGGAGGAGCAAGCTTTTAACCATGGGACTACTATCTGAGGTGGTGTGGATGCTGGAGCAAGCCTCCTGGGATGGAGTTCATCTACAGGCATGACACGAGCTTAGCCCCTGGGGCCTTACGCTTTCTGTGTACTTTTTATATTCAAACCTTCTCTTTTAAAGTCAGCCAGATGTAGTCACACTTGAAGCTGAACAAATATGGAGTGAAATGTATTTTATTTTAGAGGAGCTGCACACTGCCTTCCTGATTTCTCATGGGCTGGAGTCTGTCTGGCTCTCAGAGCTTCAGAGAAGGATCAATTTGAGCAGTCTGGACTGACGGCTCTCTGAAGTGGCTGCACTGTGCAGGTTCCTGTGTGAAGTTAAAGGAGGATTCCTGCTGCCAAATCTGACATTTCCTCCAAATATCATTTTTGGCTTTTCTTTGTTCTTCCAAGAATCTGACATAGAATTGATCATCAGCTCACCAGAGAGCAGACTAACTGTTGTTCTGTTTTATCACAGAAAGCATAAAACACCAAGCTGCTTTAAAGACTGTAGATGTCAGTAAGCAGGTGGAATTCTACTGCCTTCACATTTGATTAGATTTTACCTGAGAGATGTTGACATTATTGCTTTTTAGTGCACTGCAGTGTCCAAACCATAGATTGTAAATGATGGATGTAGTCAAAGGAAAAAACTAAACTGCATTCCCTCCAATGACTCCTCTGGTTGCAAAAAGAAGTCTGATTAAATCAAAGTCTATTTAAAAATGACCCTACTTCTCACTCTTCACTCAGTAAACAGTTTCACGTCTCCCTGTATACATCTTGTAAATGATGTTCCCATTTACAGTAAAATAGATGTTAAGTCTGAAAATGTTGATGGCCAAACTGTCGGTGCTTCAAAGCGGTAGTCCACAAACCAGTGGGTGATGTCACAGTGTTTACATCTATCTTTTATATACAGTCTGTGGCCCGAGCACTTTTTTTGCAACTTTGTTCTGTTCTACTGGAGGCCTGACAACAGATGCATACTGTTAGAAACGAAAAGAAAACATGTATTGCAGCAATTGACTTCATCCCTTGCTTGTAGATGGGATCTCATAACCAGAGGCCACATGAATCTCACACTTGCATACCATGGAGTGAGCAACTATTGTGGAGCACTGTGGCCCACCATACTCTGAACACCTTCAAACCAGCCGTAGTGCTTTGCGTGGCTGCTAAACTCTCAGTATTGTCAGTCATCTTCGCTGTATGAACAAGTTACCGGTTGGAGGATGTTGTTCTAATGACCTCTCTCTAGGTTTGGCATAAAGGCCTGATCCATCAAGATTATGACCTATTTATGCTGAAGTAGTCGGGGTCCAGCTTTTGAAGATAAACATGGACACAATAGTGTTGAGCGTCTTTGTGTTTTCTTTGAATTGTTGTTTCAGCTGCAAGCTTCTCAGGAAAACGTGCACACTTCCCCCAATCTTCTGTTCTGCAGAGCTGCAGTCTCCAGGGAATGTGTTGCCTAATTTCCTCACTTTGATTATATCCCTGTGCATGCTTCCCTTTTTTCTCTTTGAATCTCTAATCTTGAATGTATTTCACAGACCTGGAGTTAACAGAGCATATCGGACTCCACAGCTGCCGGTCTGCAGTCTGTACTTCTTACTCTCAACATTGTTTCATGTCAGAAATGAGAGAAAACGCAGTAAATGTAGCATTAAGCTGTTCTAGGTTTCTAATCTATTTGTCTTGATGTTTTTTCTCTTTTACATCAGTGGGCAACCTTACGAATGGAGATGGGAGCAAAGGAAAAGAATCAGGAACTTTATAAACCATACACCAATGGTAAACAAGTTCTATTTAAAATGCACATTGTATCTTTATGATATTTACCATTAAATCATGTGTTCTTCTCTGTGTTCTCACTGAAGGTATCATAGCCAAGGAGCCGCCATCTTCTCTGCAGCAGGAGATTCTGGAGCTCCGCGGTTCTGCCAACGGTCTGCGCTCAGAGCCCGAGTTTGAGATGGCGGACATCTTCTACTTCTGCCGGAGAGGGGTGGAGAGCATCGTTGACGACGAGGTGACCAAGCGCTTTTCAGCTCAGGAACTGGAGAGCTGGAACTTGCTGACTCGGAGCAACTACAACTTCCGCCACATTAGTCTCAGACTCACCGTCCTGTGGGGCCTGGGGATCCTCATCCGTTATGGCGTCCTGCTGCCCCTCAGGTCAGAGCAGCACTCAGGCAGGTTCAGCAAAAGAGATTGGTCTTATATTATAAAATCTGTGCGTAGGTTCGATGTTAAATGTCTTTCTATTCACAGGGTCACTCTTGCAGTCACTGGCATTTGTCTGCTCCTTGTCCTGACCACCTTGGTGGCGTTTTTACCGAATGCAGAGTGAGTTTCCACCAATTCTCAAATCAGTTAAAGGGTTAGGATGATCAAAACAAGACTGACAAGGCGTGACCACGTTAATGCCTCAGTCCAGATAGAAGGGGAGTGACTCTTTTGCTGTATGTCTTCAGGTTAAGATCCTATCTGAGCGAGAAGGTTCATCTGATGTGTTACCGCATCTGTGTGAGAGCTCTCACAGCAATCATCACCTACCACAACAGGTACGTGACATTCAATGACAGTGTCAGCTCCCTGAGAGAGGCTAGAAAGACTTCAGATTTGCTAATTAAGTGTGGTGACATCATCTTGTTTGGGGGGATAGCAGCTTTTTGTAAATGTCTGCATTTTAAATAAGCTAATAGCAGGATGTCAGTGGACTCTAATCACAAAAATGTCTGATTTTCAGTATGTTGTGTTTGTGTCTTGTTTAATTGCAGCGAGAACAAACCAAAGAATGGTGGCATCTGTGTGGCTAATCACACGACACCCATCGATGTCATCATCTTGGCCAATGATGGCTGCTACTCTCTGGTACGTTTTGTGTCTCTGAGTGTCTATATGAGTGATTTATAGTGTTTAGTTTTCACAAAACTGAGTGACTGAGCTCAGCTTTTAGAGCATAGGTGTCAAAAATGCGGCCCACGGGCCAAAACCGGCCCACCAGATGGTCCAATCCGGCCCACGGAACAGCTTTGCAAAGTGTAAAAATTATAGACACGACATTAACTGCAGATTGCAAATTTGTAAAACTATAAATTTATAATAATTTCTCAACCAAGACAAGTTGTTTTGATCATAAAGTAAAATACTAGATTGCTCATTGTTCTTTTCATTTTGTGTCTCATTTTTGTAACATTTTGTCTTGCTTTAGCTGTTTTTTTTGTCTTACTTGTCGTTTCTCATGTTTTTGTCGTTTTGTTTCTCGTTTTTGTCTCATTTGTGTTATGTTATTTTTGTCATTTTGCGTTTTGCATTATTTCTTGTTTTGTTTCCTGTTTGTCTCGCTTGTGTTTTTTTTGTCTATTTCTTCATTGATTAGTTCCTTTTTTGTCTCATTTTTGTCCTTTGTCCATTTTTTGTCGCATTGTAACCTTTTTTGTCAAATTTTTTGTCTCTGTTTTTGTTAACTTTCATGTCGTTTGTCTCATTTCTGTAGTTTTGTGTCTCACTTTCGTAATATTTCATCTTGTTTTGGTTGTTTTATGTCTTTTTTTTGGTCTGATTTTTGTCGTTTTGATCATAAAGTGAAATAATACGTTGTTCAGTTCCAGATACCTGTGACTCAATGTTTTGCGCCTCTGTAGATAAACTGTGATCTGTAATGTGTAATTGATCAACTGAGGCATAATATTGCTAAAACTGAACTTATTTTTTATTGAAGTTGTGGTTATTTATAGGTAATTATGCTCTAATATTACTGATCTAGCCTACTTGAGATCAAATTGAACTGAGCGTGGCCCCTGAACTAAAATGAGCTTGACATCTCAGTTTTAGAGCTGAGCAGAATTTGTTGCTATTGTTGAGCTAATTTTGAACTAAACTTGGTTCTCAGGTCGGCCAGGTGCACGGAGGGTTGATGGGAATGGTGCAGAGAGCCATGGTTAAATCCTCTTCACACATCTGGTTTGAAAGATCAGAAGTGAAAGACCGACACCTAGTGGCCAAAAGGTAGCATTGCGTCTTTTTAATGTTGGCGCAGCGCAGTGACTGTCAAACTGTGGGGCAGCAGACATTATTTACCCTCGTGTTGTCCTGCAGGTCAAATATGACACGTTTTAAAGTTTGAAAATGTGGAAAACGTATATATATTCACAGTGAAACTTCTGATGTCTACATTTTCAACATTTTTGGGAAATTTTTGAACATTTTTTGGTGGAAAAGAAAAAATGTTTAAAAAATTGTTTCTTCAGAACATTCACACAAAAATCAACCAAAATCCAGTGAAATTTGCTGGATTTTGGTTGATTTCTTTTGTGAATGTTCTAAAAGAAAATATTAGAAGTTTTACTGATATACATGTAATCACTTTAGATATTGTAAAGATTTTTTTAGAAAGATTTTACTAATTTTTAGTTTTTTTTATTTACACTTTTTTGCCAAATTTGGGAGATTTTTTTTAAATATATAAAACTTTTAAGGGAAACGTTTGAGGAATTATTGAAATTTTCTTCCTGAAGGTTTTTGCAAATTTTCAGAAATTAGGAGAATTCTTTTGCTGAATTTTTGGATTTTTTTCAGACAAGGAAATAATATTTTTTGGTGCCTGTAAAGGACGACAGCAGGACGGTTAAACCAGTTACCCTCGTCTCATTTCACAGTGTGTGCATCCTCAATTATGGAAGCCGAAGGAGGCAACAGACATGCGACAAAATGAGACCTCTGTGCTTTAAAGCCATAATTTGTACATGCATTACATATTTAAGTGTGTAAAGCTGTACAGACGACGTAGGACAGAAACTTTAATCACACCCTTGATCATCTTAAATAACCAGAGCAACTTCTAAATAACCTACAAAAGGAAAACTTCCATTTGTATGGTGCTGTTTCTGTCATGATTGGTAGAGTCCAGCTGTGTATAATGCTCCTTTTATACGGCATGGATGCCAAGAAGAGATGCAGTGAGAGTAAACAAGTGCATCCTCCCTCAAAACTGCTCTGGCAACCTTCCTTTCTCATCAAGATGCATATTAGGAATCGAGACCTCTATCATGACCATGTGTTGGCACAAAATAGATAAATTAATGTAGTGATTGTACGAGAGTGGAAAATTAGTGACAACATCCGGTGGGTTTCACAGAACTGGCTTCATACAATAAAGACTTCTTATAGTGCACCACATCATACACTGAAATGAGGGGATTGTATTTCTCATTGTGATTTGAGTTTTACTCAATTTTGCTCTCATGTTTAAGAGTGAAATATTCCGCGGTCACCAAAACGATTTGCTTCAGGTTATTCATGTAGCAGCAGTGGCACAGATTAGATTTTTACATCTGTGTTTTTCTGGTTTTCATTTCAGGCTCGGTGATCATGTTGCTGATAAAACCAAGCAGCCCATCCTCGTCTTCCCTGAGGGTTAGTATGAGAACGCCATGAACTTTAAATAACAGATGATGGAGTACTTTAAAGCAGCCTCTCACTGCTCACTGTGTCTCCCACAGGTACCTGCATTAACAACACATCAGTGATGATGTTCAAGAAGGGCAGCTTTGAAATTGGCTGCACCGTCTATCCTGTCGCCATTAAGGTAAGACCGTCCGTCTGTTTCCTCATTCCAGATCACACTGCTCTGATTCACAGCCGATATGATCTTGTGTTTTTTTCATCTCACAGTATGATCCTCGGTTCGGAGACGCTTTCTGGAACAGCAGTAAGTTTGGTATGGTGAGTTACCTTCTGAGGATGATGAGCAGCTGGGCCATCGTCTGCAGCGTCTGGTACCTGCCACCTATGAACAGAGAGGTGAAAACCAAGACATGTTTAGCGTGTTGACAGAGTTAGGGATCGTTCATTTTTAAATTCAACCACTCAAATAGTCTTTTTTTTTTTTTAGACTGTTGTTTTCTTATTGCTCCTGTGTAGGAAGGGGAGGATGCGGTTCAGTTTGCCAACAGAGTGAAAGCTGCCATAGCTGCTCAAGGAGGATTAGTGGACCTCATCTGGTGAGTCACTGCTGGACTTAAATGTCATGATATACAGTATATCAGTAAAATTGTATGTGTTAAATCTGCAGTTTATAGACGGTCAGTATGTAATTGAGGGGCTTCTGAAGTCCATGGGATATAACTTGCATACATTTTTATTTAAAGTAATGTTTTTTATGTTCATTATGATCGTATCTTTACAGATTCCATTATTATTTATTATGAAAACAATCACTTATTAACAAAAAATGACCAGATATCACTAAATAACCATCCAAATTTAATAACAACCACCTTCTACTTAGCTAAACAACAATAAAATGAGCTTATTCAGAAATGGTTTTGATTGTGTTCTTTTTATTAAGTTGAGATCATCATGACAGATAATTATTTTGACAAAATAGACAATAATAAATTGTATCTGTGTCCAAGAAATAATTTTCAACCAAGTTATCCATTACAAAAACACCTCTACAGGAAGTGTGTTGATTCCAGATCACATGCCCTGCTCCACATGATGTCATTTCCTCCTGAAGAAAAGACTGAAAGACTCCAAGGCTTTCTGACTTATTTCATACAAAGTAAAGTTGAAGACCTCAGAGTGATTCTTAATGCAATATACATGCAAATGTATGGGGTGTTTGAAAACTTTTTTCCACCACTGTTTGTGGTCTTTGGAAGCGGATGTAAACGTTTGTTCACAGCTGTATGAAGGTCATCAGTGTCCATTGATATTTGGTGACATGCCGATTGTTCTTCATAACTGCTTCCAGATGTTTTTGCATACTGTCAATCAAATGTACACACTCCTACACTTGTGATAGTGTCCCATTTCTTTTTTTTATTATTTAACTTGTGATTTTCAATTGAAAGCACTTTTGTTTTCTGCAAGATTTCTATGGGTGTTTAGGTCTCAGCTATTGTTTCGGTGTGACAGTGTGTTCATGTACTGAAAAACCAGCTGTGATTGTGTGGATCCATACAACAAAAAGCCTGCTTTCATTGTCTGCTTCCCTCTAGACTCTAACGTCTCCCAAGTAACAGTCCTCTGTTTAACTTAATCTGCTGCCACACAACCTCTCAGACTACTTGAATTAGAATATGCTGAAAGATTAGTACGAAATGTGTCCCCGGCTATGCCAAAACAAATGTCAGACACCCCAGTTATAATGGTTGTTAAAAAGATAGATCAACAGACTCTGATTCAGAAAACACGTCATCAGATTTTTCAGCTCTGACAGAAACTGTGCAGGATTTTGTCCCAGAAATAATCAGTCTTCATGATTTCACTGTGTGATACCCTTTTCCGTATCCTCCTGTTTTCTCTCAGGGATGGAGGACTGAAACGGGCAAAGGTGAAAGATGTTTTCAAAGAGGAGCAGCAAAAACTTTACAGCAAAGTTCTCGTAGGCGACTCTGAAGACCAAATGGAGGACAAATGTTCAGAGGATGGAACTGCAGAGGGGGACGAGAGCAGCAAAGATCCAACAGAAGGACAATGAGGACACAGTGGATGTGTGTCTGTTAGGATTAGACTTTTCTATCTTATGCTGTACTATATGACATATGATGAATGTGAATTATCTTGAGCAAGTATTTATATATTTATTGTTGCTGTAATTTTTACCAAGCGAAGGACCAAATAAAATTAGTTTGTGTTTTGATATCTGTTTTTTTTTTGTTAAATGTGTGTATTTGTTTAATGTTGTAAAATTAGGAGAAAAGTTCCACTTTTTCTGCTTCATTTTTACTGCCACGTGAACTTGTTGTATGTCTAATTAAATTATTATCCTCTTAATGCAGTAAAAACTACATTATTTCCCAGCATCTTTTGACAAAAACACAGTCAACTAGAAAGCTATAACTGGCTTAAGTGCTTCGTAGTTGCATCACAGCCAGACACTCTGGCAGTGCAGACACTCCTGCGTCACTTTACTAATTGGCTCAAGCTTCTATAAGTGTCTGTAGCTGTAATCTTTGCTGGACATTGTAAAACAGGGAAAGTAAACCGTTTCAGGACTGGTTAAGCTTTGACAATGAAGGTTTTCAGCTTGTCTCAGATTCTTAGGAGAGTGTTTCTTGTATAAATTTAGGATTTAAAGTAAGTCTTGTTTCCTTCCTCAAACAGCAGGAGTCACTGTTCAAACGGGAACCAATCTACCAGCCATAAGTTGTAGCAAAACAACATGAACACAAATTACTCTACAAACACTGGCATAAATCCATTTTAGGATCATGATTGTTTGCACTTCCAGCATATGTGGAGGAGAAAGTGGAAATGGGAGGTTGTTGGTCCATTAATGGGTAAAAAAGAATCCCAAAGCACAGACGTTCATTGTGTTTTACAGACTTGAGTGTACCTGATCTCCAGGGGAGATAAAATCCTTGCACATGCCAGCACTGCAACGTGATTACAATTCAGACTGGAGCTACATGTGAAACTGAATCTGCCCGTCTCAGGTGCGTCTTTGTTGGGTTTAATGTTCTCTGAGAGAATGAGAGAGACTTTGAGGAAACAGTAGCTGGTGCTGTTACTGTTAATTATGACACAACAGAGGCGTTGACTGGAAATACAACAATTTGTGTTGCTTGTTTGTTTATCAAGATATTAAATTAACCAGAAAAATAGGAATTTGTCCAGCAGGAACCAAATCAATGAGCCGTTCAGTCAGTCAGCTGCTGTGTGTTATGCTGATGCGCTCTGGCAGGTATCAACGAGGATCAGGTGTGGTCTGTGAGTGCTGCTTACTGCGGTGTGAATGAACAATGAACCAAACGTACCAGGTTGGTCTCATGAGCCATGTTAACCTGTTAATCTGGAGGGAGTGTCTTGTCTGGACCGAGGCCCCCTCCCGGTGAAACTCCGCCCAATCAGCTGGTTCCTGAAGCTCAGCGGAGATCATGAACAAACTTTTCCTCACTTCTGTACAGTCTCACGGTGAACCGATGGTCGACGTTGCCGCGTTTTGTTCTGGGAGTTAATTCTTTAGCGGCGCTGATCCAGCAACAAGTGTGGCCAGCATGTCCTTGGTGGATCAGCAGTGGAGTCCCACCAGCGTCCAGGTAACGGTGCTGCAAGCCAGAGGCCTCAGGATCAAGGGGAAAAGCGGCACCAACGATGCGTACGCGGTCATGCAAGTGGGCAAAGAGAAGTTCCAGACTTCAGTGGTGGAGAAGAGCGTGGCCCCGGTGTGGAAGGAGGAGGCCGCCTTCGACCTGCCGCCGCTGCTCCACGGAGCGCACGGCTCGGAGCGCGGCACGCTGCACGTCCACGTCCTGCACCGGGCCTTGGTGGGCCCAGACAAACTGCTGGGACAAGCTGTCATCAACCTGCTGCAGCTCAGTGAGGACAAAACCCGCAGCAAGACTGAGTGAGTAGTGCACACAGCAAGAAGTTGGTTGATTGAAGGGAAAACAATGTGCCAAAAGAATTACGCATACGTGTAAAAATGGTAAATGAAGATAAAATCATGAGGTTAGAATTTTGCTCATGTTAAAGTAGACTAGAAATGTACTCAGGAGCCTTACATCCTGACTTCATCTTATTTGTTGTTGGTGCTTTTAAACTGTACAGCACTTAGGTTCAACTCCTGTCTTTGAAGAGTGCTTGATAAATACCTTTGAGCTGACTAACAGAATCACACATCAGTCAGAATGGCCCACTTCAGAATAAAGTACTGGATTATGATTACGCCTATTAATGAGTTCACATCTCTTCTATGTCACTTAAATGTGTTCCGTGGCAATAGTGAGGTTAATTTTAATGACTTTCTATCTTGTAAATCTCATCACTCCACCTTCACCTCCCAGGATTTAGCGTCATTTATTTGTTGATTGCATTTTATGTTGTGGAATCTGAATCTGTAAAGTAATTTGATACTGAAATGATCTCATAAATGAAGTTAAACAGTGGAAATACTTAAGTAATTATTGCTGCCACAGCAATAATTACTTTAATTTTTGCTTAATTGAAAGTCACTAAACCTGAAAATAACTGTATTTATGTCGCACCTTTCAAAAACAATGCTTTAAGGTGCTGCATGAAACAAACATTAAAATACAGCAATCGAACAAAGCACCAAGTTAGAAAGAGCACAACTACTGGAGGACTTACCTACTAAATATGGATAAAAAATACACAAATGAAATAAAATAACTACAACAAATGCCTGATCACACCTGGTGGCGATTCACATTTAGAAACGCAAACAACAATCAGGCTCATGAGGAGATAAGCAATTACACACGTTTAAAAAAATCACTTGGCCTTTAGGAGGCTTTAAAAACAAGCAAGAAAATCTTCAAATCTGTTCTAAAACTAAGTGGCAGCCAGAAGTCCTGCAAGAATTAGAGTAGTATGATGCATGATAGCAGTATTTTGAATTAACTGAAGCCTGTGAATGTTTCTCTAAAACTGGAGGAGGTGATGAATGACCTTTTCTAAAAGAGGAAGAAATGATCATCTATATTGCATCTAGAGCTAGGAAAAGTGATTATAATTGTTTTGCTGTCATTAAGATTGAGGAAATTGTTGGACATTCAGCATTTAATATCAGCCATGCATGAAAGTAAGGAGGACAAATCATTAGAGCTGAGTTTAAATGAGACGTACAGTTGTGTGTCATCAGCATAGAAACTTGTCTAACAGTACAAAACCTCAAATATTCTTTTATTTCCAGTGAACCAATAAAAACTAAGAAACAAAACGATTAATTCCTGAAGGCCTTTATACTGCGACATGTTTTAGTTGTAATGAATAAATGACTCTTACTCTGCAGGCGACCCTCAGATCTAAATACAAAGTTTTATTAAAATATAGCGTCTCTGTGTTTGTAAATGGGGAAATGATGTGAAGTGCAATGATTAATGAGTAACTGGCAGCTGGTTCTGTCGGTTCTGCTGCACCTCTGTAGACAAAAATCCCACAATCCCTGTGGAGTTCCCAGTTATTTTATAATCTCCAAAATTATGCACCACTTTCGAAAACTGTGTATAAAAATTGCCAGACGTGTTCTTTAATGTATGCGTGTACAAAGCCTCTTTGGAAGCGATGAGTCTAATTTCTCTCTGATATTTGAACCTTTGGTGAGCTACTCAAGCAGCTGCACACACACACACAGCCATGCATCACTTCACAGACCCGCCGTGGTGGTGGCTTTGGCTTGATGAATGCTGCCCACTCGCTCCAGTGCAGCTTAAGGGATTTGTTCCCTCGGCAGCAGCCTTCGAGGATGCCAAGCAGCATTACTTACTCGGGCAAATGAAGTGAGTTAAAAGATTCACTTTCATTGACTGAACTTGTCAACAGGAGAGAAATTCCCCAGTGAAACCTAATTTAACTCCAACTACTGCAACCAAAGAAGTTAATTTAACTTTAATTGCTCATTATACTTCATATATAGATGAATAGAATAAGTTAAAAAAAGTATCACAACCGTCTCCTCTAAGTTTGTAGGAATATTGGCTCTTTAAAGCAGAAAATACGCCCTTTCTTTAGTCAAAAACTACTACTTTAAGTCATTTGTTCAAGTTTGATATCACATCACAGTTAGCCTTCTGTGGCTCAGTAAGAGGGAAAATATTTCTTGTGCTAAGCTGTTTGAGTGTTTCAGCCCCTGTCGTGTGACGGGCATTATGGAACAGCAGACTGCAACACCGGCCTGCTTATCTAAATGCACAAACGCACACACCTCCTTGTTCTCTCGCCTTCTCTGGGGGTCATCTGATGTTGTCTGGGTCTGTCTGCTCTGCTGGATGTCTTGGATCATCGCATCCACAGCCAAGCTAAATGTGTTGTTGTGCTTCGTTGCTGCTTGTTTTGTTTTGTTGATCATGAAACTCCAAATTTGCCAAGAAAAATCCACTCAGTCTGGCATTAGAGACCAGCTGTGCGTTAAAGGCGTTCGGTGGCAAACAACTTGTTGTACCTCTCTGCCTGCTTCTTGTTTTTGGCCGATCTCCAGCTTTCTTCTCCCATGAAAAAAGGTTGTTCCACTCTGCTAATCAGAACTTCACCTGCCTCTAAGTTTCACATTTTAATATGTATGATTTGGAGTTTTGTGGCATCCCATCTCAACAATCTGCCTCTCAGAAATCAGATTTTGTTTTCCCTTAAGCAAAGCTGCTGAAATTTGCTTGTTACATGGATAGATTAAAAAGTCTTTTTCGCCCTGAGAATACTTTGTTTTTGTAAAAGCACAGCCCGTTCTCTGGTGCTGCCTCACATTCCTGCCGGTTTTATCAATGAAAGACAAACAGTGATGGTAGCAGCGAAGGCAAGGTCATTTTCTGTGAGTGAGACTGTTATGGTAGTGCTGAGGCCAGACAGACAAACAGTGTTGCACGTGCCATGAGCCGCCGGTACAACAGCTCTACTGTTTAAAGTGCGTGTTGGTTTTGAAGTCTGCACAGCAATAATTCAACCAGGTTCTGCTCCCTTTGAACACATGTTGCAAAAAGACAGTATTGTTATTCAAATCCATACCAAATTTTGATTTATAATGATTTTTTTATTGACCGAGGTTTTCTTCTGCCTTGGAATGACACAAACATGCATTTTTCCATTTTTCCACTGGGATTTTGTTCCATTACTCTTTAAACAACATCCAGTTCTCTGATATTTGGAAGCTTCCTTGTTATCATTCTAGTCTGTGGGATTCAGATCTAGACTGTGGTTGACTGTTAACGATTTCTTGGGTCAATATATAATTGCGGGACTTTTTGCATCATAGTTGACATTTTTGCTGTTTTCAGGCCTAAAACCAACATGGCCGCCTATAGCCAAACACCACATGGGATTTTTACACAAAGATTCTTCTAAATATTATATATACAATTGAGTAAAATACAAAGTTATTTATAAAGATATTGTAGTAAACCTGTTGACATGCCATAAATCTACACTTGACTCGCACACTACTTTATATTAAATAACTCAGAAAGCCTTGGGCTGAATCCAAATCTCTGGACTTCACCGCACTTGCGAACTCGAGGACTTTGCGGGCACGTTCACGGGAAGTCCGGGAGTGCTGAGGGCTGTCCAAATCCACACTTCATTCAGTCCACAAGGGGCCTCAAGCAGACTTTCTGCAGACTTCCAGAGAGTCTGCTTGGGGTGCAGACTTCTGCAGACTTCACCCATTTGATTACCCACAATTCATTGCAATACGGACGTGACGTTTAAATTTTTCGTTTTTTTTTTTTTTTTTTATTGCGTGTGGCCTATAAAAGCTGTGCAGTCTGAAGCCAAAATCATGAGCTGAGAAAAATAATGGTGGAAAAAGGACGAAAGCAAGTCCTCCAATGTACATGATAGTTTTTCAAACAGTGTCACGGAAACAGCTGAAACGGACTCCAAGTCTGTCTCTTAGCTCCATTCATAATGCTGTAGACTCCCGCTCTTGCAGACTTTACGTGATGATGGTAAAGACGTCACATTACGTATGACTGAAGTCCGTGAGGGTTCAGTCTGCAAGTCCAGAGGGTGGAGATATGGATTCAACCTTGGAGTCTTTCCAGTCTTTTCTTCAGGAGGAAATGACATCATGTGGAGCAGGTCATGTGATCTGGAATTAACACACTTTCTTGAGGTGTTTTTTTAAATGGGAAACTTAGTTGAAAGTGATTTATGGGACATGGATAATTTATTTTCAATATAAAATTTGATATTTTGCCAAAAAAGAAACGTGTGTCATGATTATCTCAATTTAATAAAAAGAACACAATGAAAACTATTTTTGAAAAAGCTCATTTTATCATTGTTTAGATAATTAGAAAGTGGTTTTTACTAAATCTGGATGTTATTTAGTTAAAATGTTAGTGATATCCAGTCATTTTTGATAAACAAGTGATTGTTTCCACAATAGTAAATAATTATGGAATTTGTAAAGACATGATCTTGATGAACATAAAAATACATTCATTTTTTACTTTTAATAAAAATGTATGCAAGTTATATCCCATGGACTTCAGAAGTCCCTCAGTTATATATCGACCCTCTTAACTATAGTTTTACTGCATGTTGAAGTTGATAGTCGAAGGAGCAGGAAAAACAGGTTTTTCCTGCTGACTACCTGATCTTTTCCTCCAGAATCTTAATGCAGTCGTCTTCTCTCATGATTCCATTTTCTTAAACAAGGATACTTGACCCATCAGCTGAATAACTCCTCCAAATCCTCACATTCCCACCACCATGCTTGACTGAGGTTAACTCTTCTTTCTTTTTCCAAACAAAATGTGAGTCCTCATCTACATCAGACATGAACACTTGTTCTTATCTAAGTGAGCCTTTTTGTGCCTGTCTTGGAGAAGTGGAGTCCTCCTTCATCTCCACCCACTGACGCCAGCCTCATGCAGTGCAGGGGTTTTCAGCAGAATTCATGAAGTCGGCCTTGGTGGTGACCCTCAGATTCTTCTTGGCCTCTACCGTTCTTGTCAGTGCATGTTACTTTTGGCTTCTTATCGCCTCCTTTGAGCGTTTTTCACCGTGTGGAACTCCTTGTACTTTTTCATTCTGCTTTGCACTGTGGCCACTGGCATTGAAAAACACTTGACTAAACTTTGTAGTCTTCTTGAAGTCTTATGAACAGACACAATGTGCAGCTCTCACTCAGTGATGGACCTTATAAGCAAGCTCACTATGCTCCTTGTTTTTCAGCCATGACTTGTAATCAACTAGCAGCTAATTAAAGAACTAATGCATTACTTGTTCTCAGTTTGAACATAGAAAGTACCAGGACCATTTGGATTATTATAGACATTTGGATGCTCTTAAAAACATTTGAAGGATTTGGATCATTTTGGACATGAACCTTTTGATAATGATGTGAAAAAACATAGAAATAACTTCAAATGTATTATTAACATCTCTAATGCATCTCTTTTCTGCTATTTATATAATTTTCAGGCATGAGAAACCAAATAAATATTCAGTCAATATTTAGCTCAAGTATGGGCTTGACGGAAAATTCCTAGAGAAAGCTGGACCATGATTATTGACCAAAGTTCTACTCCTCATATTTTACTGATCAGACTATTCATTCACAGTCCGGGAAATGAAAGTGAACCTCTGTACTGACAACTCTTCCAAAGGCTAATTGGCATTCAGTGTACCAATTAGAAGGTGAGAAGGAGCTTGTGGATGTTAGAGATGCAAAGAGTGGTCACCAACAAAGTCCAGTCCTCACATGAAAGATCAGTCGATGTGAATCATGCCTCAATCATACGTCTTTCACAGGGCCTTAGAAGAAGACTTACAGAGAGCCTTTCTAAAGGCTTGCATGTTCCACAGCCAAGAATAAGACAAATTGCCTACAAATGGAGAAAATTAGGACCTGTAGAGATGGAACACGGAGGACAAAATGCTACAAGAGCAACAGCAAAACAGCTTTAAAAATCTCTCCAGCCTGCTAAAACCTTTATTCATTTGTCCACCAGAAGAAAAATACAAGAAAAACAAGACGAGTGGTAACAGAAGTACACCACCAAGGTAACAACTACAATTCTACAATTTCATTTAGCAGACGCTTTTGTCCAAAGTGACGTACAACACAAGCAAGAATTCAGACATAAGGAAAAACCTGTAGTAAGTGCAAAAAGTGCTTCAAGTGCGATTGGTCAAAGGTGTTGCCATCAAGTTGCAGAAGAATTGCTGACCCCCCCCCCCCCCCCCCTTTTTTTTTTTTGCACTAAAATTTACAGAAGAGCACTTGGATGGTCTTTCTGGATCAAGCTTTTCATGATCCAGAAAGCTTGTTTTATGTGCTGTCAGTAATTTTAACATTTACTTGTAGCTACCAGAATATGTCAGGGATGTCCTTTTTGAAAAGGCATTTTGTCATATTTCAACACTTTCTACAAGGGCATTACAAAAACTGAGGCTGCTGACGAGCTGAATTCACAACATTCCGATGCTTCTGTTACCAAAATCTGCAGGTCGGGAACCACGGATAAAGAAAATGAGACTCCAGTTGTAAAAACCATTCATGTCGCCATATAGAGGCTTCAATGTGTGAAACCACAGAAAGTAAATCTCAATTGCAGCTTCTGTCAGCTGCTTCATTGTAAATGGTCTTCCTTCTTTATCACAGTAAAGCATGTGTTTTGGTTGTTTTAAAAATAACTCAAGGTCCACCCACTGATTTGCCACATTCATGGGAAAATTAGTTTGTTTTCAATTCCAGCTCAGTTACTTCATTTTCTTCTCTGACTCGTGGATTTGATAAAAGTCCTGACAGTTTTTGGTCTTTGCACGCTATCTCTGTCGAGTTGTTTTACTCACTCAGCTCTTCTCCCACTCACAGCTGCAGTGTGTGATAAGAAAGGCTCGAGCCACTCTGAGTATTGTCTTATCAGTGGTTCAGGCTTCATAGGAAGGATGTGTGTGTGCAGAAAGTAGAATACATTTACAGAATGTTGACTCATGCATTATCCCGCTCTGGTTGTGTTTGTCCAGCAGAGCGTCACTATCTTTCATTCACGGAGGTGTGAGATTATTATAAGAGCATCATCATTACTGAGAGACTCTTAAGTTAAAGCCACTTTAATTCTGCCTCCAGCACAAAGCTCAGTGCTCTCACCAGCTAACGCCCAAACACTTTTGCAACTTCCCTTCTGATTGAATGGAAGCAGAGTTCTGCTTCTCCTTTTTTATTTTATTTTTTTACCGGTTCATGCATTTGTTTTGTTGCTTCTGTTGCCGTCAGTGAGCTGCAGCAGCTGTCAAAGGATCATGCATTAAATCTATACCAGACTGTACTATATTGTACTAAGTTATGTTTTTACTAAATTGTACTATACTCTGCTACAGTTTGTCATTGCTACATCATACTGTATGTACTGCATTACACCATACTTTACCAGAGCCATACACGTGTTACTACACAATTTACCAGCATTATACTGCACCAATGCAGCTATAAAGGGCAGACAGTATTATGTAATATACATAAAATTACGTTGGTAGAATACTAATGTATTCTACTATGCTATCAATTAATCATGATTATTTGAAATACTTAGTTTCGATTAGTCATGAATTCTAATGAATTTATTTATCTGCAGATAAATAAATTCATTATCTGTCTATCTAGCAGCGTTTCATTAAAAGACATCCATCAGGCAGACCGTGTGGAAGCTTCACAGTGAAATATTTATAATGTCAAGGCCTGAAATTTGCAAATCACTTCCCTTTGCTCATCAGTAAGTCGCAGACAGGGGAGCTGTGACGGCACTCAACCATTTCACAAATTCCAGGAAAAGGCGTCTCCCTCCCTAATTTGTTTGTGCCTCAACATCTGAAGCATTCCAGAGGGAGAGTCTGAGAATCAGGACCATGACAGGAAAACACTGTCTTCAGTTCTTACAGTTTAAATCAATGGCATCTCTGGGAGCTTTAGTGAAGAGGAGCCATAAACACACATGTGCATAAAACCTAAATTCTGTGTAATGCACAACACAACAGAAAAACTCTGAAGCCTGCAGCCACAACACGACATGCTGGTTGCACACGCGGCCCCTTCCTCATTTCCTCATTTCCTCAGGAATCCAGATTTCAGATGTTTGCTCGGTGGGAAGCTGACCTCAGATTTCTGCCTGATGGGCACTTTTTATGCTGACTGCTCCATTTTATTTGTTCAGTTAAATTATTCTGCTCATTCTGTCAGTGCTGGACTGTGACTCAGTCTGCTCTCAGTGCACGTCTTGTGCTTGTTTTATTAGGAACACGACGGAGTTATGTGACGATCAGCGTACGTTTGTCCGTCTGTTATTCTGTCTGTGTGAAACATTACTCAAAAACAGACTAGCAGATTTGGATGAAATTATCAGGGAAGGTCAGAAATGACACAAGGACCAAGTGATTAGATTTTGGTAGTGATGCGGCTTATAGTCTGGATGCATGGATTTGTTCAAGAGTTCTGTATCATTGCGAGATAGCGGCATGGCGTCACTGTAACCATGACAACAAGTGAACGCTACATCTGCTGACGATATCATGATTGTGATCCTACTACAAATCCACCGCTGCGGACTTATGGTGATTTATCAGTTGGAAATGATACAAGAAACAACTGATTAAATTGTGGGGGTGTTTCCGAGTTCCTTCAATTCCCGTAGCCTGCTGCATATTTAGGTCACACGATTCGGTATCTGTACATAACGTACACATGCATAACACACGCCTGTGCTCAGCACAAGGTCATTTTGTTGTTTTGTGTCTTTTGTCTCATGTGTCATTGTATTTTGTTTTTCTCATTTTATTTCTTATTAGGATCACTTTGTGTCTCGTTTTTGATATTGTTCCTCTTGTTTGTGTCATTGTGGATCTTGTATTTATTTTGTGTAAACTTGGGTCTCTTTGTGTTGTTTTGTGTCTGGTTTTCATCATTTTTGTGTCTCGTTTATGTTTCATCTCAATCTTGGACACTTTTGTCTCCTCTTTGTTGTTTGGTGTCTGTTTTTTTTTTTTAAAGACATTGTGTCACACGTTTCTTTCATTCATTGGTTGTCAGTTTTGGAGTTTGTTGGTTTTCATTCTTTCTCCTCGACACCTGCTTACAGCATGTATAAAAATGAATATGAGGTTAATGGCAGATTGGTCCCTGTGAATCTCGTTTGACTTTCGTAAGGAGCACAGACTAAGACAAGAACTCTCTCCTAAACAGGGAGCTTGCTGACTCAGTCGGATTAAATGTTCAACAAGGAACAAGCTGCAGATACATGCAGTTCAGTTTGACCCCATCAGAAAACCTGCCAAGTGTAGACCTGCGTCACAGGTCACTGTGGAGTTTTCACTAGTGCATAATAACTAATATACTGTTTTTTGTTTTTTTTAATGTTTGATCATGTGAAAGATGAGGTGGAGAAAAGGGAATAACTTTCATCCAGGCTGTGATCCAATGCTGACAGTGTTCACAGTACAAGCATTCATAAATTCTCCACTTTTAGAAGTTGAATAAATATAAATATTTAAAGAAACTTTCCTTTGTGGTCAATTTGCCGCTTGTGCTTAGATCATCCCAGACTTTCCAAAAACATTCTTTGCTCCTGAGTCACTTTCCATTTGCTTCGAGCTGGATCATAGTTTCCACAAAGACGATAAATAGAACTGAACATCAACAAGCAGTCAGTGAATCTCAGTGACTGTAATTAGTGTGAACCTTTCAGTAGATGACTTTATGGTGGATATTAGATTCTGGATGATGCTCCATTAATACAAAACTCTTTCTCTGTGACTCGGTGTTATTGCAGGTATCAAATGGAGCATTAGACGTGAATATAAAGACTTAAGACAATATTTCAGGTTTTAGTGATGAACTAAGTGAGTTTACTAAACTATTATACTTGTACTTAACTTGAGTCTTTTCCTTACTGACATTTTGTGCTCTATACATATATGTATATTAGAGGGAAATACTGTACTTTATAATTCAGTACAATTACCTGACAACTGTGGTTTGTGTACTATTTAAAACTTTTACACACAATGAGATTAAAAAATAAGGGGTTTTCTTATGAAATAAACTACTCTAAAGTATTTATAAGTGTGTCTGAAACAATTTAATTAAAAAACAAGTTTTCATTTTTCTGTAAAAGCATTTCATGGTTCCAGCTTCACAAATGTTGCTGCTGTTCCTTTTGATTATTTTTATCTAATCACGTATGGCGCCGGGTAACTGTTGCACACAACTTTTACAGTGTTTGAGGCCTAAAAATAAACTGATTAAATGAGAAAATAATGAAGGTTATTGCATTTCAAATCATTAAGGGCCTTCTGCTCGACCATCTCCGATTTCCTTGGGGTTATTATTATTAATTATGAATATTTAAATATTATCTGACTGAAAACAGCATTGTTTGCCTCTATTCAAAACTAGTTATTCCTAGTTCTGCTTTGAGAACCATTTTCAGACCAGATGTTGATATTGTCATTCAAACGGGCTCAAACTCCAACACTTGATAAAACGTGCTGTAAGTCGAACCATCTTGAAAAGCATTTGATGTATGAAGATAAAAAGTCACAAAAAATCTGTCTAAATATCCATATTTTAGATCCTAAAAAAATCCAGGGACATCAGAGATTATCAAACAGAAATATAACAAAAACTGTAATGATTTGAAATGGTGTGACCTAAATTAATCCAATTATAGTTCAAAATCAGCTCCACCTCAACCAACTGTAACAGTAAAATGCTATGTTTGTATGAATGCATGAGTAGTGATAATCTAAACGTATATCATAATGTATAATAGTTAAACACTCACGGGGGAGCCCCATTTTGAAGTGACATCTTAAAAACAGGACTGTTAACTGCACCATAGTGGCATTAGTGCTACATTCTGCTAGCCCAACATTGTTTCTTTGCTTGAACAGATTCCTTTTACTTATTTATTTTTTGACTGATCAGGCAGCCGATTTTAATTTTAAAACCTCTGACTCCCCCAAATATGACCAGAAACTAAATTCCACAAGAATACTTTTGCTCCATACCTGCCCAAACAAACGTCTAACAACGTGCCTCTCTTTAACAGATGGTTTAAGCTGCTGGATAAGACCGGAAAGCCAGACAAAGACAGAGGAGAGGTGCTTCTGGACATCCAGTTCATGAGGAACAACATGACTGCCAGCATGTTTGATCTTTCTGCCGCCGGTAAATCTCGCTCTCGCCTCGGCAAGTTCAAGGACAAAGTTCGCGGCAAGAAGAAGGAATCGGATTCTGGGTCCAACACGCTGCCGTCCTTCACTCAGATTCTGACGGACAGCGAGGAGGAGGCCAACGGAGGCGAAGTAGCAGCAAGTAAGGACGGAAAAAGTAAGAAACACAAGATGAAGTCGCTGTTTTCTCCCAAATCCAACCTGCAGAAGAACATGTCTCAGTCTATGTCGGTTCTGCCGGCGAAGAACTCGACGCTGAGCGGCAGCCAATCATCTGGTCTGAATGTGGATTCCTCTGAAGGTCAGGGATTTAATTAATCAACATTATTCCTTCTCTGCCTTTATTATACGTCTGTTAACTTTTCTGTGTCTGTTCAGGTAAAAAGAAGTTCAAGTTCAAGATTCACAAACGCTCTGGCAGCTCAGACAGCAAAGATCCCTCCTCCGGCCTCCAGAAGCAGCTTCCCGTAGAACAGAGCAACTTGTGCATCAACGGCAGCCACGTTTACTGCGAAGAGCCGCCGACTCGAACGTCTCGCATCGGCTCAAACTTCAGTCTGGCCAGTTCTGGTCACGGCTCGATGGAGGAAGTCCCAGAAAACTCTCCTCCATCTGTTGATTCACTGAGAGCAGTGAGGCAGTACTCGCCCTGGACGGAGGAGGAGGAGGAGGAAGTGGAAAACGTAAAAGAGGATGAATCCAGAAGGGAGGAGGAGGAGGAGGAGAAGGTCAGGAGACAGCAAGAGGAGCTTGAGAGATTATCAGAGGAAGAAGAGAGAAGAAAGGTTGAAGAGCAGAGAGTTAAAAGAGAAGAAGAAGAACGGATGAGGAGAGAAGAGCGTGAAAGATTAGCAGAGGAAGAGAGAAGATTAGAGGAACAAGAGAGAAGGAAAATTGAAGAGGAGGAAGAAAAGATGAGGGTGGAGGAGGAAAAGGCTCAGGAAGAGAGGAGGAGGAGGCAAGAAGAGGAAGAGGAGAGGGTTAGGAGAGAAGAAGAGCGTAAATTAGCAGAGGAAAAGAGAAGACTGGAGGAAGAAGAAAGGAGGAGAGAGGAAGAGGAGAGAAGGAGGGAGGAGGAGAGAGCTGAGGAAGAGAGGAGGCAGAGGGAGGAAGAAGAGAGGGTTAGGAAAGAAAAGGAAGAATATGAGAGATTGATGGAAGAAAAGAAGAAACTGGAGGATGAGAAGAAAAGGATTGAAGCAGAGGAGAGAAGGAAAATCATGGAGGAAGAAAGGATGAGGAAGCAGAGAGAGGAGGAAGAGAGGGTTAGGAAAGAAAGGGAAGAATATGAGAGATTGATGGAAGAAAAGAAGAAACTGGAGGATGAGAAGAAAAGGATTGAAGCAGAGAAGAGAAGGAAAATGATGGAGGAAGAAAGGATGAGGAAAGAAGAACAAGAGAGGAAGCAGAGAGAAGAGGAAGAGAGGGTTAGGAAAGAAATGGAAGAATATCAGAGATTGATGGAGGAAAAGCGGAAACTAGAGGAAGAGAAGGAAAGAATTGAAGCAGAAGAGAAACTTAGAAAGGAAGAAGAAGAGAGGATGAGGAAGGAGGAGGAAGAAAGGATGAGAAAAGAGCTGAGGAGACGAGAGGAAGAAGAGGAGAGGGTTAGGAAAGAAAAGGAAGAATATGAGAGATTGATGGAGGAAAAGAGGAAAGTGGAGGATGAGAAGAAAAGGATTGAAGCAGAGGAGAGAATTAGAAAAGAGGAGGAGAAAAGGATGGAGGAAGAGACGATGAGGAAAGAAGAACAAGAGAGAAAGCGAAGAGAGGAGGAAGAAGAGAGGGTGAGGAAAGAAAAGGAAGAACATGAGAGATTGATGGAGGAAAAGAGGAAACTAGAAGAGAAACTTAGAAAGGAGGAAGAGGAAAGAATTAGGATGGAGGAAGACAGGCGGAGAAAAGAAGAGGAGGAAAAGAGGAGACGAGAAGAACAAGAAAGGATACGAGTTGAGGAGGAAAAAAGAAAAAGGGAGGAAGAAGAAAGGAGGCGAGAGGAAGAGGAGAGAGCAAGGAAGGAAAAGGAAGAATATGAGAGATTAGAAGAAGAAAGAATGAAACAAGAGGAGCAGAGGAGGAGAATTGAGGAAGAAGAGAGAATTAGAAAAGAAGAGCAAGAAAGGATAAAGATGGAGGAGAAGAGGAGGCAAGAGGAAGAAGAGAGGGCCAGAAAGGAAAAGGAGGAAATGGAGAGATTAGCAAAAGAGGCAGAAGAAAGGAGGAGGATTGAGGAAGAGGAGAAAGTTAGAAGAGAGGAGAGAATTAGGAGGGAGAGGAAAGAAAAGGAGGAGGCAAAGAGGCTGGAGAAGGAAAAGTTAAAACGAGATGCAGAAGAACAGAAGAAGATGGAAAACAAAAATGGACAAAAAACTGCAGGGAAGAAAAGCAAATTGAACAGTTCGGCTGACGTCTCTTCTACTAATCCATTTGATGAAAACTACTCGTATAATCCCTTCGAGGAAATTCCAGACTCGCCTCCTGGAGCCAGAGAGGCAAACGTTCAGCAAAGGTTAGTTCAAACCAGAAAAACTACACGGATCACAAACACTGAGGAAACATGAACCAGTTCTGACCGTATTATTGATTTATTTCCTCCCAAACCTTTTGGCCATTTGCTTTCATTCAGACACTATGTAAGGTTGTTTCTATTTATTTAGATACAGTCAATCTGTTAGTGAAGTGGCTTTACAGGACAAATGTAACCATTAATAAAACATAAATTAAAGCACTAGGATAGAAAAGACTGGCCAGACTCGAAGGCTTTCTGAGTTATTAAATATAAAGTAATGTGTGTGGATTTATGGCATGTCAACAGGTTTACTACAACATCTTTATAAATAACTAAAATGTTAATTTTACTCAATTGTATATATAATATTTAGAAGAATCTTTCTGTCATGTGGTGTTTGGTTATAGGCAGAAATGTTGATTTTTAGGCTTGAAAATAGAAAAAATGTCAACTATGTTATAAAAAGTCCCACAATTATACTCTATATTGACCCAATCACTAAAGGTCAAAACCTCTGGAGACCACGAACAGCTGTCCAAAACCTAATGTCAGATCATCTTGAAATTGTTGAGATGTTTCAGTGACTGTGAACCACAGATGCTAAATGACTGCACAGCGTTGCGAGACAGCAGCAAAGAAAGCAATTTGTAATTTGAATGTTTGATGGAAATGATATGAAGCGAGGGTGATTTACATTCACAGAATGTCTTATCTGAATGCTCTGTATCTTCTGCTTTTCAGTCAGTCACGGCTCTGCAGCAGTTTTTTCTTCCTCACCATTTGTCTTTTAAGTGCAACCTTAAACTGACGCTAGCATTAAAATTACATAGCCTCTTGCGTGCCAAGAGTTCAGATGAGTGTGCAGACTGGGAGTGAAGAGTGAGCTCATTGTGTCAGGTGTCATGGAGTGAAAATGGCTGGAAACCTTCTGTAATTAGTCTGACAGGAGTTAGTCACAGAGATCTGAGGGTGAGATTTGTTTGGCATATTAAAGCGGTTGTCATTTATTTTTTTCCCATTTCTCCTGTTATATCAGAATATTGCTCGACATGATGTAATGAAATGAAAATAGGAAGTCTGAGTACATCCTGTGTCCTCCTTTTGTTGTTGATTACTAGTATTTTGACTTCCCTGTGAAACTCCTTTTAGCTAAATGCTTAAGTATGCCTGACTGTCACGTCTCATTTCCAGGTGTCAGTCTGCTGTGTCATCTTTGGGAAGCAAGACTGTTTCCAGTGACGAGAAGGAGCTCGTTAGCGCTCAACGGGAGAAGCGACCGGCTCCTCAGCCTCCGGGAAGGAATCAAGCTGAGAAACTGAGTCAGAGGGAGCAGGATGCATCCGCGAGGCATCTGGGACAAATTAACACGCACAATAAAGACAAAGAAGTCAAAACTATCAGCGTTCCCCCTCAGCGCTCGGTGCAGGTGATCGACCCAATCAGCAGATCTCCCGCAGACTCCAAGAACGGAGAAAGCTCGACGCAAAGCAGCACCGCTAAAGGAACAACAGGCAAACACAGTAAACGTTATGCACCTCCCCGACCTCGATCCGTGGAAGAAGAGCCAAAATCAACCTTGACTGCAGAGACAAAACACACTGTTTATGGCTTAAATCCATTTGAAGACGATGAGGACGAAAATGACCCTGGTTCAGTTTGTTGGCCTCCAGCTGCTGATAAAGATGCCGCCTCTCAGACCAAAACCAAATCCTCTAAAGTGGCTCATGCACCTCCGCCTCCGCAGAACAACGGCACTGTAATCACCCAAAACACTGAAGGAGGTTGTGTGGCAGATGATACTGTACCTGATGGTGCTGCAAACAAGGCACACGACCCAAAACCTGAGGCCGTAAATCCTGGGCAGGTCCAGGAGAGTCCAGTCCAGAACACAGTGGAGGCATGTGTGAAGAAGGAAGGACCACCTGTAGCTGCTCGCAGGTAACCGCTCACTGCAACAACAGGAGCATAAAAGAATATTTAACTCATCCATCTCTTCAAATCTTGTCATGTATTATGGATCACACACCCCTGGCAGCCAATTCCTTAAGAGAAAGGCCAAAGAATGTTCACATAACTGGTCCATCTCCTCATATATTATAGATCACACACCACTGGTCGCCAATATCCTCCTTGTGTAATGGCTTTTAAGATTGATCACACATTTTTTGGCAGATTGCCTTGCATTAGACAGAAGCTGTAGAAACGGATGAAAAAGAAAGTGGAAAAAGAGTGAAAGGGAATGAGATACAAACTGGATGCTCAGTGATGCGGCATATTCTTAATGTAAAGTCTTTTTTATTCGTTTCTTCATCTATATACATTCATCATTAATGTGTATAATTAATCACGTATCTGATAAGGTTGATGTAGATGAATGCAGTCGAGTTTAACTGTATGATCTGTTTAAATAAGCGATGACTGCAGTAAATCAGTCACTGTTTGAGCTGCTAGAAACTGATAAGGCCGTGCTGAGCTTACATGTGAACGCCCCATTTCCTCGACTTCCATCAAACAAGTTCCTACCCCTTTCCTTCTTTCTTTGATTTTTTTTTTTCTTTTTCATTGCAGGCTTCAACCAGTAAAACCCCTTAATTCTGTGGAGCAGCAGTCGGTCTCAGTGGTTCAAGGGGAAAACCAATCCACAGGAATCCACAGTGAAGCTCGAGACAAAGCAAAGGTTCCTCACTTTCTTTTCTTTGATCAAAGCTTTCATGTTGGTTTAAAGGTTTTTCAAAAAGAAATGGACCAGCAGAATTGAGTTGTTTTGCCGTTTAAAGGCTTAATTTAGTGATACCGCGTGCTTTATGTTCTCCAGGTTAATGACGCCGGGCTGAAAGGTCCGTTTTCTCAGCTGACTCAGGAGGAACTGATCTCTCTGGTGCTGAAACAGGAGAACCAGCTCTCAGAGAGGGACAAAAAGATCTCAGAGCTGGAGCAGTACATCGACAACTTGCTGGTGCGGGTCATTGAAGAGCAGCCAAGTATCCTCATGTCCATGAACTCTCTGAAGAAAGCTGCCTAGGTGGAGTCACAGCTGACACTTTATTCCTGCTGTACCTGATCAGATCGTTTTCTATTAATCAGACTTTATTCACACTCAAACTTTATTTTGAAAGACTATGTCAAGAGAAATGGATAAGGTTTTTGATTAACAGTATATGGAACAGTTAGATGCCACGGTTGACATGTCTGCAGATGAAGTTAAAGGTAAAGATGAAGATCAAAATAAATACTATAAGCGAAATGTTGCAGAGGCCTTTCAGTTTTAGGATTCTATCACTTTGTAATGAATCTGTTCCTCAAATACTCAATTCAATGAAATGTATTTTTTCATGCGAGTCTCCCAAAGAACACATTTGATCTGTAGTTACGGTTTCCATGTTGCTTTCTACAAATACTTTTGATAAATATGCAATGCGGCTAGCATAATAAACTTTTTATTGTATTTCATGACAAACCAAAAACTGTTTTTCAATATGAAGAAGAGCCATATTTTACTGTCAAACTATGCACTAGTTATTATACAGTCTTTTTGCTGTCCTGAATGTTTACATGATTCTGCTAAACCCCAAAAGCACTTTAATTAGCTTACACTATTAACACGATATACACTGAATTATTGTACTGTACCGAGGTTACTGCTTGAACTGCTTTAATGAATTTGCAAAATAAAATAAACTTTTGAATGACAGACTTTCTTTTTTCCTTTATTAGTGTAAAAATACTGTCTTTGTCACCATTTTCTTCCAATTTTCATTCAGCCAATGATCTGATGAAAGCAAACCCTTCGTTTCCTGACAAAGTGGATGTTTTTAAAACAACACTCAGGGTTTCCGAGTCATTAACACAGTTTGAGATTTTCCTAACAATATCGCTATATACACTGCCATTCAATAGTTTGGAGTCACCTAGACAATTTCATGTTTCCCATGAAAACTCACACTTTTATTCATGTGTTAACATAACTGCACAAGGGTTTTCTAATAATCAGTGAGCCTTTCAACAGCATTAGCTAACACAATGTAGCATTAGAACACAGGAGCGATGGTTGCTGGAAATGTTCCTCTGTACCTCTAAGTAGATATTATATTAAAAATGAGCTGTTTGCAACTAGAATAGTCATTTACCACATTAGCAATGTCTAGACTGGGTTTACAGTTTAATTTAATGTTACCTTCATTGAAGAAAATGCTTTTTTTTCCAAAAATAGGGACATTTCTATGCGATACCCAGAATCAAGCCAAATTTAAGGCTGGAATGCATTATTATTCATAGAAAAAAACCCTACTAAATATGTAATGTTAATAGACTGGAATTGGTTTGTGGGTTGAATCTACACGCTGATAGGAACTTTAAAGAGTTGTTTGGTTTCCTGTAGCCACATTTCCATGTCTAGTCTGTATACAATCAACTGAAAGTCAATTATAAGTGCTAAAGTATTGTTTGGATTTTTTTTTAAAACACATTAGTCTGTATACAATAAACTGAAAATCAATGTTAAACCAGTATCTGGCTGCTGCTAATGCCCCACCATGGTGTGCCAGCTTGTGGAAATGGGTTGGAACGCAAAATAATTAATTTCGGAATAAATATTGCCAATTGCAGTGTTGAAACATGTTCTACAAGCTAGAAAAAATGCAGCTTTTTAGCAGTTGTCATTGTCTCCCGCAATTTCATCACAACAAATAAGCTTAAAACATCGCAACTTTTATGGCAATTTTTTTTAGAAAAGCTGCTGCGAATTCAGGCATTTTCGGCAGCAACAATCACGAAAAACGCCCGCGAAATCCTGAAGGGACTGATATTTTTACATATCTATGCGTGCGGAACCTTCGACGTTGTGGGTGTCGTGTCTGCACGGACGCATTTTACTCGCCCTCTCTATACCGGCCGCGAACGTACATCGGCCGTTTAAAAACAGATTTGTTGCGCGGTGTGTTTTTCAGGTATTTCTGCTAATTTAACACAAGTTTTATTCTCTAGCCGTTTGTTTCGCGGCTGTAGTTTCATTTGAGGACCATGTTCCGTTCGGGTCTGACCTGTCCGGGCTGCGGCTCCTCCAACATCGTGGACGACGACCTGTACGCCCAGGCCCAGCTGGTGTGTACGGACTGCGGCTCTGTGGTGTCGGAGGGGACGCTGGCGGATGAACCGGTCGGAGGTTCAGGTATGGAGATGATGCAAAGGTTTCTCACTTTATCCTGTCTGGTTAAAACTCGGCTAAACATGAATCAAAAGCTCGAAATAATGTTAGTCGAGGGTACGTTGGAGTTTTATTTCTTAGGATTTGTTTATGGTGGTCACCGTATCCAGTTTGCAGCATTATTTCAGGTTGGCAAGTTGAGTATTCCTCCTTTTAAACAATCTAAAACAAGGGTCTCAAACTCACTTTAGTTCAGGGGCCACATTCAGCCCAATTTGATTCCAAGTGACCAGTAAAGTTAAAAGTTACGTTCTAAAACTGTTCACATTTAAGGAACTATCTTTTTACAAAGAATAATGAGCAGCCTTAAATTTCGAAAGAAAAATAAATTTAATTTCAAGAACATTATGCCTCAGTTTATCATTTATACACTGCAACTTCCAGGTCAGAATGTTTCTACAAAGGAGCAAAACATTTAGTCTTGGGTATCTGAACAATATAGTATTTTACTTTATGATCAAAACAACAAAAGTCAGACAAAAAAAAACAAGACAAAATATTGCAAAAACAAGACGCAAAGCGACAAAAACAAAGGACAAATCCGACAAAATATTACAAAAACTTGGCACAAAAGAACAGCAACCAATCTAGTATTTTACTTAATGATCTAAACAACTTGTCGTAGTGTAGAAATCATTTTTTAGAATTTATAGTTTTACTACTCTACAATCCGCAGTGAATGTTCTCCTCTGTAGTTTTTACAATCCACAAAGTCAGCTGTATGTTTGACACCTCTGTCCTAAAATTGTGCTTTGTACAGTTTGCTACTTGCACAGTCTGGCTCTGAAAACACATCTGCAAGTTCTCCAAACTTGTGGCGGTGGCTAAAAGCGGAAATCAGAGTTTTTCTGAAATATCAGACAGAATGAAAGATATGTCAGAAATTCAACCTCTAAAGGCGGCATCCAAGAAAATTGCCCTTTCTTTCATTTAGGCAGAAAATTGCAAGATTAACCTTTTATAAAGGATGGAAAAAGAAGCCGTATGAATATGAACCCCACTGTTGAATGTAGAAGTAATGCTGTTATTGAGAGGTGAGTCATTTTAGAATCTTGAATCATTTGAGCCTTACATGAAATTGCACAGTGGTACCATCACATCTCTTGCATAATGCACACCTGTCCTCTTTTTGAGACTACTTTGGGATTTTTTTAACCATCTAAATTCCTCAAAGCACAAAGCCATGGTTGGTGCCATTATTCCAACTTGGACACACCTCAGCCAAATAAATGATCAATGAGCCAGACGCATTTGAATCATTGAACTAAACAACCTCCTCTGCCCCTGCACTCTCTCTGCTACTGAATAAATAGTGAGAGGTAGGATGACAAGTTTACATGGGGGATGCATTTATGGACATTTTGCTAACAAGTTGGATGGTTAGCCTGCTCAGGCACACTCAGATTTCCTGCTGTTGATACTGATTTTCATTTGGGAGCTAAGAACATCTGATTGATCAAGTAATAGTCAGACAATCGTGATAATAACTGAGAGGAACATGCATTTGCAGCTTGTAACTTTTCTGTTTGCCCTGATGAACAAACTGTAAAGGGGACACTAAGTCCTGTTTGGTACTTCTATACTTGATTACCTTCTTTGTTGAAGACTGCCACATACACAGATGCACCCTTTTATCTACAATAAATAATATAAGCACTGAGTTATATAAGTTATTTTTGACTTGCCTGATATACTAGTATGGCCCGCTGTAATGTGTTTAAGAGTTTCAAAAGGTTGAACTTGAAATATGTTTTTTTCTTCCTCGTAAGTTGACTATTTTTGCCACTGACCACTTCTAGGATTCCACAAAGTCTGTTTAGAGTTTATGTCCTCAAAGAACATAAAAGAACATGTTACTAAAACACCAGAGTGTCCTTCAGTGGTACGTTATTGCAGAAATTACTTTATAGATATTGCAATTTGGTCCCCATTCATTGCTTTTCTATTAGGACCAGTAAATACTAAGTGTTTCTGCACGTTGCACTAAGCTGCATGAACAATAACAGAGCTTTTATAAAATTACATGTGGCATATAAAACAGCATCTCCCCAGAAATGATGTCGACACCAGTCTACATCTTCCAGCTGAGGTACACGAGGCAGCCGTGGCTCAGGTGGTTGAGCAGATTGGCGGTTTGACCTCTGACCTGTTCACTGGTCAAAGCGTCTTTAGTTAAGAAACTAAACCTCAAGTTGGTGTTGAAGCAGCTCCACCACCATTGATGTGTGTGAATAAGTAACACATTATAAATAGTTTTGTAGAACCTAGTTGAGGTCCTAATGAAATGTCGTCCAGTTTTCTTTGGAGCTACTTTTTAAACTCCTAAAATTGAGGCTTGTTTCCACAGCGGATTGTACATAGTAATGGGGACACTGATTCTGGACAGAGATGACTCTGTACCATTTACCCTCTTCATCTCCATAGTACTGAGGTGAGGAGAGACATTTTTGATCTTACAAAACCCAGATGAGTAGATTTAAAACTGCTTTATCTGCATGACGAGAAAAGTGAGAGATTTTTCTGATTCCCGGTGTGACATGACTTTGCAGTAGAATCACTGTCCATCAAAATAAGCCTGATTAACATCTTGAAAACCTACAGTGGACACCGATTTACTCCCATTTTCTTCCCTGTCAGTGACACTTTGGTTAAGCATGAAAGTAATTTAAACTTGGTGAATTTTCATGGGACCTTTAAGATTCACTGAAGGCTTAAGTTCCCAAACCAAAAGCCTCCTTTGCCCTGTCACTAGTCCAGCTCTGGGTCAATAAAGATCATTTGAAAACTTCAGAACTCTGCTTAGTTTTGCAGCAGCACCAAGTTTTCTCCTCCTCCATAGAGTGCAATATTGATGCTCTGTTCTGTTTTTGTGACGTGAACATAATGAGTGAAATGTAAGGCAGCCTGGCCCAACCACAGGCTCTGTTGGACACGGTGTGCTCCATCTGGTGTGCTCTGAGGTGTGAGAACTGAACATCAGCATTATTTTTCTCATTTTAATTGAGAATTGGCATTTATTTACCTACACTGTTTAAGAAGTGGCATTGCCTTTGTCACTAATCTGGCTACATTTTGTCTTTTCCTTGTCTTTACAGTTGTCAGCTACAGCAGAAGCACCGCCGTGACCAAGAAGCCATGTATGAACCTGATTAAAGGTGAGATCTTCCCTCCTCATGGAGCTCTTGCTCGTTAGAGACATTGTAACTCCTACATATACTGTCAACCCTGCTGTTCGCTCTCATGTACCTTCTCTTATACATCTACAGGTGTGCAGCGTTTGAAAGCCTTGTGCCGGATTCTCAGGGTCAACAGCGAAATTGAGGATCAGTCAGAGAAATATTACAAAGACGCCTACCAGCATGAGAGCTTCATCAACGTGACCCTCCAGAAGAAGGAGGTCCTCGCCGGTTGCTGTTTGCTGGTGAGCTGCAGACTGCGGAACTGGCCCATTACGATGGGAACCATCAGCTGCCTGCTGGACGCCGACTTCAACGTGGTGGGAGCGACTTATAAAGAGATGGTGAAGATTCTCAACATCAAAGCTCCGATCGTCAACGTCACCGATGTAATGGAGGCTCACAGTCAGGAGTAAGTTGTCTGAATGTTTGTCTGGAGTTCTTACCAACATAAAACACCTGAACAAACCATTCAAATACATTCATTCACTGCTATCATGTAGAAATGAAAAACATAAAGAACAGGGAATTGGAACTGAGCTAAACATCATGCGTTCTCATTTACTTCTGTTACGCAAATGAGACTGATATGTGACACTCTACTAGCAGTTTTAGATTATTTCACAGTTGATTATTTTAGACAGGTCTGTTTAACTTTCATTAAAAGTGAGCATTTTTCCAGGTTTCAGTACTTTGATGGAATAAAATAAAAACTCAATCTTTTTCTTAGTTGAATTTTTCGGTTAATGTGACCTGTCTAGACTGCAGCAGCTGCTTCTGTGCTGAACCTTGATTAATTTTTTAAACGAGTCTTAGTGCTGCTATGTGAGGTCCAGGGAGCTGCTTGACAGAATATGAGACTGGCAGTACACAGAGTTTAGACTGCAGCCAAAACTGTCCAAATCTGGGTTTTCTTTCCTCACACATGACTCATAATTATGTGAATATCACCCACTTAGATGGAATCTTTTCCATTCTGATTTGTTTCCTTATGTGGCTCTAAACCTGATACAGGTCTGGTTTTCCTTTTTTGCACACTAAAGATGAGGAGAGACGCTTACAGATGTGACTGAAAGTAGGACTTGAAGTCTTGAATGAAATCTCTGTCAGTGAAGTCATCACCTCACAATCCCACCGTTCCTGGCTCTGACTCAGCTTTAGCACACGACTCTTTAAAGTACTCCACAAAAAAGCCCTAATATTGTCTGTTATTGTTCTTGTTGTCATCTGCTCAGACTATCGGGCAACCACTGCACATCAACTTATTAATGAAACTGTAAAGGTGTGTGTCAACCAGATCCGGCTATTTCCCACATCACTTTCACTGTGAGACGCACCGTGTTGCATGCTGGTCCGGTGGTGATCCATTGCGTTTCCCCCACAGCTCATTTGCATAAAGTAGAATCGACTTCTACTTTATGCAAATTGGATGCAGCGTGCAGAGATCCATCGAATTCAGAAACTTTCATCGAACGTCTAAACGAGCCGTCGGTGAACTAAAACGAGGACAGATTCAACAGCTTATTTCTCGCCTCAAATGCTTTCAGAAATACTTTTCGCTGAAGTGTTTTCGTAATAAAAGAGAAAGTTTGCGACCGAGCTGTCATGTTGGTGCAGCTTGTAATCCAGGAGCAGACAACCCCTGAGTTGATGTGTTCGTCCAATCAGAGGCAGGATAGTTGGAGAAGAAAGTCGGCAGGAGTTGAACATCAGATACTGGTCTCAGGTACACATCCACCAAGCAAATGATTTTCAGATGCGGCGTGTTTATATGGGGAGAAAAATGCATCTAGTGCACACGTAGCATAAATGCTGACTTCAGTGGCCACCATGTTTATGTGGCGTCTTGTTGTTGTTTTCAGGTCACACTGGAATCTGATCTTTCTGCATTTAAATGATTTTGCAAACAGCCATCTGAGCAATAAGTCCAAATTGAGCACAAAGGCTTGAAGTGTGATTATACCCTAAATAATTGATAGGTAGGGCTTTATTTTTATATAGTTCTGATGAGCCTGTTTCTCAAACTTACCTAAATGTGTTTTTGCTGCTGACAGATACAAAATAAGCTCATATCCAGAAGAACTGGCCGAGACTTCCAAGGACTTGACCAAACGAGCCCTGGCTCTGGTGGAGCTGGCAGCGGAGTCCTGGATTGTGACTGGCCGTAGGCCCGTCCCTATCATGATGGCAGCCGTGTACTTGGGCTGGCAGTCCCTGAACCCCAACCAGCATCGCCTCAGAATGTCTCTGGAGAAATTCTGTCAGCTTGCCCAGGTGAAGAAGTGCAGAGCCGCTATGACGAGAATAGCCGAGATGAAGGAGATGTTGTGTAAACTAGGCAAGGAACTTCCATGGATCAGGGGAGCGGTGACGCCAGATAATGTTATTCCGCAGGTGGATGATATTCTGCAGAACAGATACGCTCTGCTGAGGAGGGCGATGAGAGCCCATGAGGACACTTTACAGGCCGAGTGTCAGACCAGCAGTGCAGACCCTCAGACTGAACAAACTGCTCCCTCCCAAATCACTGAACATGTAGCTCAAACTCCAAACACATCCTCTGTGGAACAATCTGAACCAAATCCTGATAGAGCCGAGCCACCAGCAGATAAAGAGGCTAATCTACAAACAGCGCCAGAGCAGAGTGATGTTCAGGGGAGCCCAGATCCAGCACCGAACTGGGGGAAAAGAGTGCTGTTTGCTCCCCCATGTGTGGTTCATCCCAAGAAAAGGAGAGCGCCGCAACCTGAGCTCCAGGACGTAACCGGTGACGAGGAAATCTCTGACAGTGAAATTGACTCGTACCTCCGAACACCTCGGGAAGTTCGAGACTTTGTTCTGACACAGAAAATGTTGTCTGAGGAAGGGAAATCATGAGCAGCTATGTTCTGACACCAATGTTTAGTTCCTCAGGTATTAAAAAATGCATTTAAGTTCATACGAAGTTTTGGTTTTATTGCTGTTCCAGTAATGTTTGAGATATTTGTTTACATGTAAATAGTTTTGATCACAAGGGATGTATCAGCCTCTTTTATGTGAAATAAATGTTAATTTCAGAAATACAGCCAAGTTCAGATGATTTAAAATGATATTCATCCCTTGAAAATGCAATGTAGCATCCCGACATAACGAACTGTGAAGAGCTTTTCTTTTAATGTAACAATGAGAATAAAATTTTTGTTTGCACAGCGTCCACATCACGCGTGAAAGTGCCTGATGCACAAGATTTTATTACGTTTACAATGTATGATGGCGTTTTATGGCTTTGGAAGATTTTCCTCTGTCTGGACTTTCATGTTTTAAAGCTTACATGTATCGGCAGGGAACACTTCAGCTCTCAGAAGTGACCCAGATAGATTAGGAGTCACATGTGCATGTAAAGCACGTTATAATCGAGGGTCCTTATCTATGATTTGGCTTAGTATGATACATTTTCTTGCAGCAGAACGTGTGTGAAAGACTCTTCCTCATGTATGAAGCCTGCATCTGGTATGCTTACGTAGAAACATGGTTGCCTTAGGAGACAAATGGCTGCTTTAGGAGGACAAACCCAGAGATGTTTGCATGGTTTTACTTGGCTGTATTCTTGCACCACCACTCCTTATTTTTTGATTAGCCCGGAGTTAGAAGTCAGGCCAAGGTGATGACGTCTGGTGTTCAGTAATCCTGTGGAAAACGTTCAGTGACTGTCGGCAGTGAAGAACCTCCTCAGGAGCAGGTGTTCTACATGCACAGATATGAATCAGATCAGGTACAAAGAAGCAGAATCAGTTGAAAGAATATTTTACAATGAACATTTTTTTAGTATAGTAACTAAGTATGTCACATAATTGAAGCGTGGCAGTTAAACATGATTTCGTTCATGTGATCCAGTTTAGCAGGACACCTTTTCTTGTACTAACCATGCATTTATTTAGTGGAGAGAACAGGTCTCTTACTTTTTGGAGTACAGTGTGTGCTGTGAGACCCATCACAGCAGGAGAAGCAAATGTGTCGGTTATGACGCTGAATTCCATTTAGCTGCTCGGCTTTCAGGGTCTCTGTATTCTACAATCAGAACCAATAGAGCCATCGTTAGTGTTATTAGTAGCACCTGAGCTTTTCCCACTGTGAGAAGTCAAAATGTCTGCTGAGAAAAAGCCCCCATTGTGTTGAACGAATGCCTGCTTAGTAATTAGTCTTTTCACTTCAACCAGAAAAGTGTAGCTGGTGTCATAATTCCACTGTTGACTGGCTGGATGTCAGTCTGAGCATTGCTATGACTGACTGGTGAAAACGGAATGCTAGATTTCAGATTAACTTCTGGGCTTTTTTTTCTGCAGTCATGAGCTATTTTGGAGTGTGATCTAAGATACTATTTTAGCTAAACCCATGGCAGTGCTCAGTTTACTTGCTGTATGTCGACATTACAGAGGATATAACCCTATTCTGGCTTCTCTTCAATGGCTCCCTGTTTGTTTTAAAGATTGTACTGATCACTTTTAAAGCTTGCCAGGGCCTTGCCCCTATATTTGAGACACATTAACCGTCCCTTAGATCCTCAAGTGGGGCGGCATGGCTCAGTGGGTAGAGTGGCCGTCTTGCAACCGAAGGGTTGCCGCTTTGATCCTCGCCCCGTCGTGCTCGAGGTGTCCCTGAGCAAGACACCTAACCCCGAATTGCTCCTGATGGGGTCGTGGTTAGCGCCTTGCATGGCAGCTTCCGCCATCTGTGTGTGTGAATGGGTGAATGTGATGTATCATGTAAAGCGCTTTGGGTACCTTGCAGGTATAGTAAAGCGCTATATAAATACAGACCATTTACCATCCCTCCAGATTGTTCCAAAGTCAAGGTTTAAATCCAAGGGTGATCAGGCCTTCTATGTCAGGACCCCTCGGCTTTGGAACGACCTGCCTGAGGAGATAAGGCTCGCCCATTCAGTAACTTCTTTTAAATCACTTCTTAAATCCCATTTTTATAGACTTGCCTTCAAGTAAAGTTCTTTCATTTCTCTTTTATGGCTATCTGCCTTTTTTTCAATCCCTTTTAAAATGTTACTACTGCTGGTAGTCCCTCTTTCTAACCCACTGATCTTAATCTATTTCTATCTTCAGCTTCTCTCTTTTTTTCTTTTTTTTCTAAGAGCTTCTCTCTTAACCCCCTTGTGTGCTTTTAATGAGCTATCCATACTGTACATTTTTTTCATTTTTTATGTTCTGTCAAAGCACATCGTGAATGTTATTCTGAAAGGTGCTACAGAAATAAAGTTAATATTGTAACATGTAGATTATGCAGCTTTCAGGTCTGAAGTAAAATAGAAAAAAACTTGCATGAGGTTTTGTATCTTCACACCGATTTTTGCTCCGAGATTGCAATGTAACAATGAGAAATAGTGCTCACTGTCTTACTTCCCAGGGTGCTTTGGTTGTAGCGCTGCAGAATTAACACCAACCAGCTGCAAGAAATGAAAGTCACTGTTGGCAATGAGAGCCAAGAGTGCTGATAGGATTCGGGGAGATCAATAAATTATCACATTTTTTTCAGCGTCTTAAATAGGCCTGGTTGATATGCAGACATCACTTTTCCTCCTCCTCCTCGTTCTCATTTAATTAGTAAATTCAGCTGCAGCCCTCTGACCGAGCTGGATGTAATTCCCTTCCCTCTGCTGCCATCACACAGTCACACTGATCTGAGGCACAGCGGTCATTCCATCTCAGTATTTTTATGCAACAGTTTTCCACAGTGGAAGTAAAACATTTTTGCATCACAAATCATAGATGTAATTTAGAAAACAATTCTGTGAGAATTACAGGGCAGAGCACGACACGCTGCATGTTCACCCCCAAACCGTTCATCACTGAGTCTGTGTGTACGGGAGCCTGGTGATGGGAAAAGAGCAGATATACAAGAACATTTCATGTCTGCTGTGGACAATATGAGGTTTTATTATTTAGTGACATGTTGACTTCATTGATGCAAAGAGATATTTACGCATACAAATAACATGAAACAAGAAGCAGGCCTTAACCCTATACAACCATTTGTATTATATTTGATATGAGTTTCTGAGACCTCTATCTCATCAACATATGAAAAGTTCCTTTAAAAACCTGTTGCATATAACCTGATACATGTATTCTACCCCCTTATGGATTATCATTTCACTAGAGGCAGCTGAAATCGTATTTTTCCCCTTTTTAAAATGTCTGCTGGCATGAAATCGTCCCCGTACTTTTTTCCGGAACATCACTGCTAATTTTCAAGAAGTGAAAATAGCATCTAAATTGTTCCTCATTTTTTAAAATAAGTATTTTCTGCATTGAGCAAATGCATATTTACTAATTGTTTATATTTCGGTTAACTTGTGTTAATTTGTCTGTATCAAATTTGATACTCCAGGTTTATAACGTGCTTTTTTCCTGAACCGTCGTTATACCTATGCAAATACAAACAAACACTACTGATGACTTCATTAACTTAATGAATTAAATGCCATCTTCAAATGCATTTTCAATATTTTTACAGCAACAATTCTTCTGAAATCATAATTGCTACACTATATTGACCAATTCTTAGATGTCAAGAAGACAGTAAAAAGAAAGTACATTAAAAAAATTGTCATCTACAAGATACTGGACGGCAACACAAGTGACATGGAGCTGTTAGAAGATGAGGATGAGGAGGTTCTAGGCATGCTCATGAATATGGGATTAGTTCATATGATCAGTGTGAGAGCCTACTGGGAGATGGAGGCAAAGCTCCCTGCTGTTTGTTGTGTTGTTCTTTCTTTTTATTTTATTCATTATTGTGTTATTTTTTGTTATGAAGTGAGTCAACTCACTCAATGCTAATCGTAGACTGGAGTAAAAAGTTGCAAAAAATGCCTAATGTATCAAATTTGATACAAAAACCCATAATAAACAATATTATTTTTTCGGATTTTGTTAAAAGGGTTAATAAACATCTCAGTTCCAAAAAATTTGAATTTTCTGGCTTTTTTTCTTTTTTTTCGACGGGTGAGGCTTTACAGTGCAGAGCTGGAATAAAGTTCAGTGGAAACAACCAGGCAGCTGTTTTTATCAGCGCTGGCTGACCTGCTGGTTAATGTTATCGATGTTTTCATCACTTCAGGATTCTACTAACTTGACTTTATGCTTATTTATTCTTTATGTGTTCACCATTTTGTGCAAAGTCTCAAAAACCTGTAGAAACAACACAGAGCACAGCACAGAAAACGAAACAGAGCCAAGCACCACTATGATAGTTTAATTCTTTTATAGCCATTATACTGTGCTATCAGACATAACTGAAGGGTAATATTTACCAACTGCACGCTTTTAGAAGATTAAAGTCTGGAGGACCACCTTCATGAATTTGAATTATTCCTCTGGGCTTCAAGCTGGAGCAGCACAAAAGGATTAGTTATGACATCGGAGCTGTGGTGGAAACAATCACATCGGCAGTGACCAACGCAATCTGAACTGATGCTTTCATTTTCTTTTCATATCCAGTACAGCTACACTGATGTCATGGTGACTCTCTTCACGTCTCGCCTCTTCTGACTAAAAAAAGTTATTAGAACATTTTATCATCAAAGACCACCATCCCTCTGAGTAATGTTTGTTTTAATCAGATCCGTTCTTTGTGTTAACTACCACTATGGTAACTCATAAGAAATATCATCATCTAAGTAGCCACTGGGTCAATATATAATTGCGAGACTTTTTGTATCATAGTTGACATTTTTGCTGTTTTCAGGCTGAAAATCAACATGGCCGGCGATAACCAAACACCACATGACATTTTTAGAGATTATTATTGAAATAAAATATAAATAAAAATAAAAAAGATATTGTAGTAAACCTGTTGACATGCCATAAATCTACACTTGACTCACACACTACTTTATATTAAATAACTCAGAAAGCCTTGGAGTCTTCCAGTCTTTTCTGCAGGAGGAAATGACATCATGTGGAGCAGGTCATGTGATCTGGAATTAACACACTTCCTTGAGAAGTGTTTTTGTAATGGGGAACTTACTGGAAAGTGATTTCTAGGACACAGATACAATTTGTTATTTTTGATATAAAATTTGATATATTGTCATAAAGAAATATCCATCATGATTATCTCAACTTAATAAAAAGAACACAGTCATTTTTTTTTGGGAAAAAGCTCATTTTATTATTGTTTAGCTAATTAGAAGGTGGTTGTTATTGAATATGGAAGGTTGTTTGGTTGATATTTTAGTGATATGCAGTAATTTTTTATTAATAAGTCATTGTTCCCATAATAAATAAATATGCAATTTGTAAAGGCATGATCATGATGAACATAAAAAAAACCATTAGCTTTTTTTACTTATAATAAAAATGTATGCAAGATATATCCCATGGACTTCAAAAGTCCTTCAATTATATATTGACCCCATAAAACGGACTAGGTTCCCAGAGGAAGAACCATTTCTTGTTTATGGCTTTTTCTTATGTCTGCAATCTCATGAGCCTGATCATTTGATTCACTGAGGTTCTGAACTCTCATCTAGTCACCAAATTGAGCAGCTAATTGCTGTCTGGGCCTCAGCTGTAGAACTCAGTATCATCTATTAAGCTTTTCATGAGACTCACTTTCAACATTTGGCTTTTTCCTTAACAGATGCCGTATTTATTTTATTTTAAAAATCCTGTGTATACCTTAAGTACTTGTTCTTATATCCTCAAGATATTCAGTAGCTTAGATGTAGCAACATTTTTGGATTTTCTTAACAACTGCCTTTTTATTGCTACCACCAGGACCAACATTTCTAACTTTTAATTGTAAATCTCTAACGGTAATCAGAAGAGTTTTATGAAAATGACTCTTCAGAGGATAAACCTTTTCTCCGGAGCCTCTCTTTGCCCTCGATCATTTCTCATGACAACATAACTAATGCCTGGATTGCCATCAGAGCTTTGGTGGATGGTTTTGCACTCAAGATGAGCCAACAATTTATATTAAGAACAGAGGATTTTTCACCAGGTAGCTACAGAACCACGCTAGCAGCACAGTGATTGGCGGGAACTCCGATACGATGGCGGCACTTGAACATCTTCCGTAGCTCGGTGCGGAAGCGGTCGTGCAGCCAGGCGTACAGAAAGGGGTTACAGCAGGACGAGCTCATGGCACACAGGTGGCACAGCAGCTGGATGAGCAAAAAGTAGCGCTTGTTGATGAGGTGGATGTCGATGTCTCTCAGCACGTTGAACACATGAATGGGAAGCCAGCACACCGCAAAAGCAGACACCAGAAGCGCGACCAGGCGGAAGATCTTCCTCTTCCGGGCCTGCTGAGCGCCCGTCTGGTTCGGCGTCCTGTGGCCCGGGGCGACACACTTCCTCAGTTTGACGGTGATGCAGAGATACGAGACAAAAACGGCCGACAGAGGGAGGACGTACGTGACCAGCAGGGTGCTGTACGCGTAAGCACGTCTTTCTTTCTCTTGACCCAACCAGAACTCCTCGCAGATGGTGAAGCCTTCCTCTTTGAACTCGACGTGGTAGGTGTGAGTCACCGCTGGAGCCACCAAACCGCAAGACAGAAGCCAGATCCCGGTGAGGACGGAGGCGCAGGTCGCCACAGTGGTCCGCTTCTTCAGAGGATGAACCGTTGCATAATATCTGCAGTGAACAAAGAGTAGAGCTTTGTAATAAGGATACAGAACTCATGCTGAATTAATGCATGGCTCCTCTGATGTATGAATGGCTGAATCGTGGACTCATGTGGCACAATTATGGTGAAGTTTCAAGTCACTTGCACATGTAAGTCACTTCATTAACATGTAAATATCAAATTAGATGGTCAGCTTCGCTATAGATGTGTGCGAAACAAAAGAGACAGCAAAAGTTTTCAGCGGCTACTTAAAAGCCTCAATTGATGTTGCCGTCCTCCACTCTCTCAAGGAGAGAAATCAGCAGTGTCAGAGCAAAAGTACAGAAGGAAGCTTTAATGTAGATGGTTGAATTCATGACCCAGTGAGCAGTGAGTGAAGTCGGATTCTTCTTATTCTGTGCACATGCCGATGGAATGACTTTGAGGACTGCAGCTGTATAGTGCTAATAATTTACTGCTATTTGAAGTTTCTAATTAACTGTTCCATTGCATCAGACAATAAAGGCTTTGCCACTGATTAATATTAAACCAGGAAGTCCAAGCTATACTGGATCGTATTGGGCCATATTTTAGTATGAATTTATGAAGCTGTTATTGCTACGTCAACAATAAGTAATCAATCTTACTTCTCATCTGCCTGGTTTTTAAATGGGTGTGTGAGTAATGTTTGCATTGCCTTGTTGTTGCTCATGGAATTCACTTTAAGTTATCTAGACTATCCTGTCTAAATAAGGGAATACAAAATGAAGTGATTTCTATCTCTTTTGTAGGCACACTGGAAAATATGCCCCTCTCAAAACAAGAAAAAAAATTATTTCAAGGAACTTTTACCTTGAAATAAGTGAAAAAAAATCTACCAATAGAACAAGTGAAAAATGGCTTGGTAAGATTTCTTGAAATAAGATATGATAATTAGAATATTAAGATCTTAAAATTAGCTGGGAAAACTTATTTTAAGCTATGTTTTACCAGGATTGTCAAGCTTAGATGTCTGAAAATAAGCCAGATATGCTAAAAAAAAAACAACAACAACAACAACAAAAACAGTTTTTCACTCAAAAGTACATTTTCGCCTTCATGTAATCTCCTAATTTGAGATGTATTAACCATCCTGTTATGGGCACCAAAAATATTATTTCCTTGTCTGAAAACAATCCAAAAAAATCAGCAAAAAAAAAAAAAAAAAAAAATTCTGAAAATTTGCAAAAACTTCAGAAAGAAAGCTTCTTTAAAAGTTTCCTTCAAAAGTTTTATTTTTTAAAAATCCCCCAAATTTGGCAAGACAATTATTGTAAATATTTTCAAAAAATTAGTAAAAATTTTCCAAAAAAATCCTAAAAATATCTAAAGTGATTCCATATATATCAGTAAAACTTCTAATATTTTCTTAAGAACATTTTTAAAAAAATTTTTCTACCAAAAAATGTTAAAGAGTTCACAAAAATGTTGAAAATGTGGACATCAGGAGTTTCACTGCGAAAATATATATTTTTTCCCCACATTTTCAAACTTTAAAACGGGTTAATTTGACCCACAGGACGACATGAGGGTTAAACTAATTTTGAGTTTTCTTATAAAATTCAACTCAAAACAAAATAATTTCGAGATTGTTTGCCTTAACAGGATATTTCAGATGCATTGTCCTAAAAAAAGTCCCCCCATCTTGCTGAAATGTCACTTGTTACGTGAATTTATCATAAATCAAGTGAGATGAGACATTTTGACTAAAAATAAGACAAACAGACTTGGCAATATTTTGAGTTTTTGCAATGCAAAATGGTTTCTTTGAATCTCATTGTTTTGGATGATTGCATAAGCAGTTAATGTACACACAGTAGCACACACTGAACTCTGAAGATAATTACAGTGCAAAGAAGAGTTACACAAGAATAGAACACTTTGAAAATGTCAATTCCTGCCGTGCAGAAAACCACCCACCTGTCCACAGCAATAGCAGTGAGCGTGAAGACTGAAACATAGACTGTGACAGGCTGGATCAGGAACACCAGGTAGCACATGGAGCGGCCGAACACCCAGCCGTGAGGGTTGAAGGCGTAGGCCAGAGTGAAGGGGACGCAGGTGACACACATGAGCATATCTGAGAAGGCCAGGTTCCCGATGAAAAAGTTGGTGACGTTGTGCATCTTGCGGGTTCTGCAGATGACGTAGAGGAGCAGGTAGTTCCCGAAGACGCCCACCACCACCACGAGCACGTAGCACGGGATGATGAGGGGCTTGAAGCTCTGCAGCAAAGCCACGTCTGCAAACTGGGAGCTGCGGTTTGTCGAGTTGCTTTGAACTGCGACTTCATAAACGTGCCCAGTTGGCTGCGTGCCTCCAGTGGAGCCGCTGTGGTTAGCTTCCATGGGAGCAGAGATCAGCCTGTCAATACCTGCATGGCCCGAAATGCATCAGAACAGGTTTGCAGGGTAGCTTTCTTAAAGGTTAAATGTCTGTCAGATTAATTCATTAACCCTCCTGTTGTCCTCATTTACAAGCACCAAAAAATATTGTTTCCTTGTCTGAAAAAAATCCAAAAATTCAGTAAAAAAAATCCCCAAATTTCTGAAAATTTGCAAAACCTTCAGGAAGAAAATTCCGAAAATTCCTTAAAAATTTTCCCTTAATAGTTATGTTTAAAAAATAAATTTAAAAATATTTTCAAGAAATGAGTAAAATGAAAATAGTCTAAAAAAAATCTAAAGTGCTTACATATATATCAATACAACTTGTAATGTTTTCTTTAAGAGCATTCACATAAAAATCAACCAAAATCCAGCGAATTTCGCTGGATTTTGGTTGATTTTTATGTGAATGTTCTTAAAGAAACATTTTTAGCATTTTCTTCCGCCAAAAAAGTTCAAAGATTTCCCGAAAATGTGGACTTCAGAAGTTTCACTGTGAAAATACATTTTTTTCCCCCACATTTTCAAACATTAAAACGGGTCAATTTTGACCCGCAGGACGACACGAGGGTTAAATCCAAGGGAGGATGCAAAATTTAAACAACATTCTATTGAGAACAGGTAATGACATTTACAAAATGTAAATCCATTACTGAGAAGCCAAGCTTTTAGCAACACCAACACAGTCTGGCAGTGAGAGGCGACGAGCACGTTATTATACCGTTTGGTAATTATGAAGGCATTTGATCTGCAGTGAACGTCACATAATGCATCCTCCAATAAAATGTCAAATTACATGTTTTTGTCTGCATTTAGAAGACATACTGTAGCATAAAAATGTGATCATTGACTGTTTTAGGACTTTTCAGCGTCAGCACAGTAAGTCATCATGACTGAGGTGCTCAATTTGTGCATATTTTGTGATTTACAGTCATGGAAAGAATTACTAGACCACCTTTATTTTCTTCAATTTCTTGTTCATTTGAATGCCTGGTACAAATAAAGGTACATTTGTTTGAACAAATATCATGATAACAACAAAAATAGCTCATGAGAGTTTAATTTAAGCACTGATATCTAGACATTTTCCATGGTTTTCTTGATAATAAACAAAATCATTTAAGTTCTTACATCAATAGCTGTGGCATTGAAGCTGCAGAGTATCAGTGACTATCTCAAAAACACAGATTCAAACTTCCAGGGTTTCGTAGATAAACCTACAGAACTGATCCTGTTAACTTGAAGGTTGTTGCTAGAGGTACGGACCCGTACCCGTAGCCTGTGGACTACGGATACGGCACTTGCCATTTGCCAATCAGATACGCGAGATCTGGTCACGTGACTCCCGGTAGACGCTAGCAGTACGGACCCATAGCATCGGTACTACAGGTACGGACCCTAAACCTGACCCTAACGCTCACCCTAACCTTAACCTTTGCTTATCTTTCAACAGTTTGCAGTGGTTAGCAGCTTCTTGACTCGCAAGACTTGCGTACGGGTCCGTAGCTGTCTGGCAAATGGAAAGTGCCGTAACCTTAGCCCACAGGCTACGGGTACGGGTCCGTATCTGTAGACACTACCTAACTTGAAAGCTGGGACTTTCTGTATTATTATTCATCTACAGATTTGGTTTCATGTATGGCTAAATTACTCCAATATTACAACTTGCCACTGCAAAGTGTAGAGCAGTTTTTCAGTGTTTGAGCAGAGTCACAAGTGAGCTGGTGTGCTTGAGCTGCAGCGAGTTGACTGAAAAAAGAAGCAGGGACTTCATAGATCTGCACAATCTAGTGGAAGCAAAGGCATAGAGTCATATGAGAATATGTCATTATGATCCACAGGGATGCTTTGTTAGGGGTTTAATCAATACCTGGAGATGGACCGAATGAATAAATGACCTTGAATCAGCTCTACAGCTCTCAGACTAGACTGCACAGCTAAATTAGAAAGTGAAAAACAACAATTCAGACACGCTGATGCTGTCAGACAGATTCTAAAAATGTTCCAACAACAACAGATTCAGTGCAAAAGAGATGAAATAAAACAAAGCCACATCCATTTAATCATTGTGCTACCAGGAGGCCTTAAGTGTGCCAAGCTTGGCAAACTTTGTAAAACAGCAGCAGATTGTGTTCTGATAACAAATGCTGCCTGGTTCAGGAACGCCAGGGTGGATTTAGTCTGCATAATAAATCTCTAGTACGAGATTATTTCAAAACCTCATTATTATTTTGTTGATCTAATGGCTGGGATTTGACGTAAAAAGTCACAAGATGTTGAAGTACATATGGTTACAACTGGGGAAGTTCTGTTGCTTTGTTTGTTCAGGATTTGACTGCATCTGTGTTGATTTGTGGTGAGTGAGTGTGACTTTTTAAGATGCTCCCACATTATCACCCTTTTTTATCTGCATACAAATACATCATCTGATCACATTTAACACCTCGTTTAGTGACATGTCCTCATTCTTTTGCATTATATAAAAAATATGTCATGTAAAGCCTCCTATCAAATCAGAAAACCAACTGAAAATGTAGATAAAGCAGGATCACCTTCTGATATAGTAATGTTTTGTGAAGCATTAAATGTTCAATTTGTGTCTTTTAGATTCTCTGCCTATGTGGTTATCCACCATTTTGCACATAATTTCATCTCCCTTTTTTAGATCTTTTCATCTTTCCACATCCTTAAAAATGCAGCTGCAGCTTCTGCCGTGACTTTCTACAGTTCTCCTGTTCTTTTACGTTTCCCCAGATGCACCCTGTTGATTTGTAGACCTGAATGTGACTCACTTGTGCAGTGCAGAGGTACGAAACGAGTCCTTTTCAATACAAAAATTAATTTATGCTCAGCTTGATGCAAAGAATTATCACTGACAGCTCATCGTTCCAGTTGTGGAAGAGAGATTTTACTGAAAAGTCAAAGGAGTTTTATGCTTTTTTTGACTGGCTGCTGTGCAAAAAGTCAGTTACTCCAGCTGAATAAAAGTCTTTCAGACACAGTTCATATGTACATACAACACGGTCTATGCAGGATTCTGCAGTAAACACTGGATGTGGCTATAAGCAGAAAAGAAATGTATGAAATGTCTCAGCTTGCATGCAGAGAATATGATATTTTTAGGCATACTTGTTAAATAAATATCAACAGACCGCCCGTGGAGCTATTCTGTTTTATGTGTTTTAAAAGATCATCAGATCTGAAACACATAAAGATACACACCTACAGTATATATATATGGGCTCAACGTGAATGTTAGTGAAGAAAAATATATGGAATAGTCTGCAAATATTACTAAAAAGCAACAAAGTGGGTATTATTTCAGTTAGCTTTGTACAAACTCCATTAAATAGAACAGGATAGTATGTTATCCTCAGAACTCTGTGAGGTTCATACAGCTGCTTTTCTTCATCTCTTGTGTTTTTGAGCAGAGTCGAGTCACTTGGTTTTGTTTCTGAGCCTGACCAATCCCTTTTGTCCAGACCACTGTCCAGATTGATTCTCCTATATCCCACTGCTTTCTGCCAGTCCTGAGCTGATTGCGCTGCTGCTGCTGCTGCTGCTGCTGGACTTCCTCTGAATTCAAAGAGAAACTTAATGCTTGTTTCATCTGTTGCACTCGGCTAACTGCTGCGTTTCTGGTCCTCAGCTCTTTCCTTGTTTTTTGATGAGCTGGGACCTTCAGAAGCATCTGTCTGCTGCAGAATTTCTGCCTGTTAGAAGCTTCATTAATGCAGGATGACCACATTTTGTCTTATTGCTGAACTCACTCCTGTCAAACCGTTGACGTGTAGATAAAACTGCCTATCTTTTAAAACTTTTTTTAGTTAATATCTTCAAATCCTTAAGGTTTGTATGTGTAAAATGTTGTGTTGCTTTATTGCTTTACTTAAAACATGTATATATCTTCCAAAAAGCAGCATTTGAATAATCTGATATTTTCTTTTGTGTAATGTACAAAACAACATCAAGAACCAGGAGCATAAAATCTTTCCACAGTATTGCATTTAAAACAAATAGAAGACATATTTGTATTTGGTCCCTTTTTATTCCCTTCTAAAACATTTACTCACATCCATAGTTTCTGTACCACTCTCAATGATCTGAATACCACTTATGGATTTACAATGTCAAGAAGTATGATGTAACAGAACCACTGTACCAATTTATGCCTTCAATATACAAATATGTATGTAAATCCTGAAAATTATGTAATATGAGCCCCAATAATGGCGCTGATTTTATGTGAAAATGGGGAACTGTGAGATTCACTAACCCTCTGCACTTCAGTGACGTTGGAAGGAGCACAGTGTGGAAAGTGTGTGCATTATTGCAACTATTAATAATGTTACTAACATCTTTTAAAAGAGGATGCATGCAAAAACAATATACAAATGTGAATAAATGAGAAGACATCAGCAAAAATCTGCCGTTAACTCACCTGTGGCTGTGTTTCTCAACGTAAAGATGAGCTGAGTGTGAGAGGAGAATGAAGACGGACCTTCCTCGTGCGCTTCTTCTCCGCTGTGAGCGAGTCGAAGCTGCTGCTGTTATAAAAAGAGAGAGGGAGAGAGAGGAGGAGAGATGAGTGCAGAAATGACAGTAAGCCAATAAGATGGCAGAGAGCCAGAAAGATTGAGGTCTGCGTCGGACTTGACATTTGATCTTGAACTGATTAGTGAGTGGTCAGGATGGGGGATCTAAGGATGAACGGTAATTATTGATTCACACACATGTGTAGGACTCTATGTGACAGCAGGTTGATTAAGTGTTTGCTTACTTGTTTGTGTGCAGATGCAGTGACCGTCTAAGTTAACACTAAATATCAAAGCGCTGTTAGTCCATTATTATTAAAAATTGTGCATTAAATACTGAAATGGACAGAGTTGATGAAAATGGAAATTTTAATAGTTGTGTTTTAGGGGCCAGTTTTGGCTCATGAAGGATTAAAGCAACACATGCTGACTGGTTGTGTGCCTTGTATCGAGAGATTCAGACCGTAAGTGACCAGCCAATTATCATCGTAACCAAAGAGCAGCTGCATAATTCTTGCCACAGTTTGCCTTTAATGCTTCTACCTTCTATTCATGCATTTAATTGTGTTTTAAGCTCAGCAAGAGATGGATGGTTCATTATGTACAGTACATGCCACTCAATAGCAAATTTCCAGAAGAGTTTTTTTTGCATCACCATTATTATTTTACATTATCAAAACCTTTTCCCCAAATCAAACCTGTAATTGCAGGTGATGAAGACGGCGTGTGGTGCTTTTAAAAGTATGCTGCCTTTTTAAAATGCCTCCATTTAAAACATCAATGCCCTCAACCCCTACACAAGCGCTCACAGTAATCACTGTTTACTCACCTGGATAAAAAGTTTTTTGATTCACATTTGCGTGTTATCTGGTTCCAAATGGCAGCAAAAGGCTAAGACATATAATTTCTCAGCTGTAACTCCTCTTTCCTCCTTATAATTGATTTGAATTTCACCCAGAACAACAGAACTCTGTCATTGCAGTTTTGCAGCAGTTACCTGGGAGTTTTAGAAGAATCTGTAACCTCTATGGAAGTGCAAAGGTATGCATTACACACTCAGTTTCAATTTGATTTAAAAATGTATAAATGTTAGTCTAACCTTCATGAAGCAATCTCCAGTTGTTTCTACTAACAGATGGACAACTTCAGTGTTTGCTAACAGCCCACATATGGTTACACGGACTCTGAAAAATGTTTGATCAAAGTCAAAAAGTGGCTGGAAAGCAGCCTCCAAAGCTGCCGACACCAAAATTTTGAGTCAACAGCAAATTGTCTCAGACACACAGTTTTATGTTGTTATCGCTTTAGTTTTTTCCATGTACAACCCATACATAAACAATGTCAATTACAGTCTAGTTTTCAAATACAGGCAATCTAAACACAGATATCAGACTAGAGGCTACAAAACATGCAGAAACATTAGAATCAAACGATCTGTAAAGGTCATGCCTGACATTAAGATCCAACCTCTAGAGTGAGCTGATGTAACAAAACAAATCACCAGATGTTATTGGTTCAGGTAAAGAAATGTATTGCTCAGTAGCAAATTCAACATAAAAGTGGTCAAACAAAGCAAATTAAGGCTGGTGGGCGTCACCAATACCAAAGAACAAAACCAAACCAAACGAAGGCTAACAAAGTTCACAAATCATCTAAACACAAGCAAAACAACTAAACTCCTTAGCCAAAACCAAAACACAGAAGCAACACCCACCACAAGTAACAGAAACTAATGCAAATAGTGTGCAGAACTAACTAAACAAAACCGGTTCCTCAGAACACACACATTTAACACAATACAAAAAGACTTAAGTTACAATAGCTTCTTCCTGAAGTAGGTGGACTGCTAACAGGAGGCGTTGGCTGAATCCCAAACCGCCCCCTACACACTCCCCCTCCACTACCGAGTGTCACTCCAAAAGAAGTCACACTCGCAGCTGTGGAGGGCACCTATTATTGAAGGGGGAGGGTATAAATACGATCGTCAGGAATGGGACGCCCTGTCGCCTCGCCGGAAAACGGAAGACGTCATCGCCATGGTAACACAAAGACGCCTACTGTGCATGGCTGTAGCGCTGTGGCACAGGTTGCAACTAACAAGGATCGCTGCTGCTTCCAGAAGACGAAAGCATCCCACTTTTTTTTCACTCACATGTTTTCCAATCTTATTATCTGGCATTTCAAATCCAACAAATGAATGAATTCTGCCAGTTGTGTTCAAATTTTAAGGTGTCAGGGGGTGCACAATTAAATCAAACGTCAGCAGAGAAGAAGATTTGTTTCTTTTGATTTATCTTTTTACATCACTCTTTTTGTGATGTTCTGTCAGTGTGAAAAAGGCGTGGGAGAAATAATGGACGCATGTGGAACTTACATCAATATGTTGTTTCCTCCTCCATTTCGACGTTGCACTTCCTGAAAAAATTGTTCAGAGTGAGCATCGATGCAGACTCGCTATTTAAGGGCTGAACAGTCCACTCCCCCTCCGCACTACGCGGTTTGGGACGGCCCTTAATGTGGAGGACCCTCCGCGGGAACGTGCAAACGGAGGGGTAGTGTGTAGGGATAGTGTGTAGGAGGCGGTTTGGGATTCAGCCATGGTCTCCTCTAAGACTGGAGGCTCCACCCTAAATTAACAGCTGCCAACAGAAGTTCTAAACGTCCGTAGTCTTCATTCAGTGACTACAGAACCGACGGACCATACCAGAACACACTCAAATCACAAAGAGGCACCAAGACAAACTGGTTGCATCAAACCAGCTGCCAAAACTGAGCGCTTGGTTGCAGATATAAACTCTTCATGTGTGGTGATGGCTGCGCTCGGTTGGCCAAAGGTGGAAGGGAACTGGGTGGCAGCCCAATCAGGAAGGTAGGGAGGTGGGGAGAACAAGGCTGGAGTGCAGGTTCTCTACTCCGGATTCATCAGTTGACATGGCTGGCAACTGGGATTCCGGAGAGGCTCTGAAACCAGGCTCAGCTGAAACCACACATTCCATCACCCCACACAAAGGCCCATAGGAATCCACCCCAGAAACAAAACGGCACACAACTACCTGTGGCCATAATACCTGATTATGTTCAAACTGCATATTTTTGTTTTTTGGCTCCACAAATTTGCACAAAGACATACCTCTTCTGTAAGCACAGATATAAAACATAACATGTATTTGTAAAACATGTATTTGCATGCTCATGGCAATTCCAGATAAAGATTATGCAGTTGTAAGTGTACATAAACTGGGTGATAGGAAGTTTTTGCTGAACATCAGTTACCACAATACTGCACCCAAACTAATCTAAAAGACACCCAGAGTCATTTTCTTCTGGCCTGACCTTCTCAAACAGCAGTGAACACCACCCATTCTGGCTGCTTTCAGAGATGTAAGAATGAGGCTGTCTGGAAACCAAAAACTCCAATAAACTGTGTGAAGAAAGACTGAAAACAAACCTGGCAGTAATCTCACCGCAGAGACTGGAAAATACAGAAACACCACCTTTTGTGGCTGTTAATATGAGCAGCAAGACATCATAATTTCATAAGCAGTACATTAGACTGTATATAAACTACACATCATAATGACATTTGTTCACCAGACTTGTAAATCAGTGAGACACCAGAAAGACAAAAAGCAAGAGGATCAATGTTTCCTCTGAGGGGTCAGATCTATTCAGTCATTATCACAGGATTAGAGGAGTGCATGGACTAATGTGTTTACTGACAGTGCAATGCTTTAATTTAGAAAAAGTTGGTCTGTGGCTGCAGGTTTTATAAATGCACAAACCAGATGGAGTTATTCTACATACGTGGGAGTGTAAAAAGGTGAAACTGTAATAATAATAATAAATGTATTTATAAAGTACTTTCAGCCAAAGTGCTGTACATAGAGGTAAAAACATCAGAAATCCACAAACATACTGAAACAATAAAAAGGACATCAGTAAAACAAACAATTTAGGACTCATATGTAACAGTAAACAAGTGGGTCTTCAGCTTTGTTGTAAATACATCAGTGGAAGATGCCTGCCTGATTTCAACAGATAGATTGTTCCACAGTGTCAGTGCATGGAAAGAAAAAGCCCGTTCCCCAACCATCTTTCTACGGACCTTTGGGACACTCAGAAGCCCAATACTGGAAATGCGAAACATGAGTGGGGTCGTATGGGTTCGCTAAACTAGACCGTTACAATGGGGAAATTCCATTTACAATTTTATGTGTTAGCAGCAGCACCTTAAAGTCTCCTCTAACCTGAACAGGTAGCGAGTGTAGAGAGGCCAGCACTGGAGTGATATGCTCTACTCGCTCTCATCAGAACATGAGCTGCGTTCTGAACCATCTGCAGGGAGTGAAGGCTCTTCTTTGGCAAACCTGATAAAAAGACATTACAGTAATCTAACTGTAGCAAAAAAAGCATGAATTAGGGCCTCAGGATCCTGAAATGACAGAATCAGTCTAATGTTTGTGAGGTGAAAAAAGACCACTCTTGTCACCTCTTTAACATGGAACTCAAACGGAAGAGTTTGATCCAAAGCTGTTTAAATCAATCCACTGGACTTTAAGAAAGTTCCTTGAAGACGTTTCACCTCTCATCCAAGAGGCTTCTTCGGTTCTGGTGGTGCTTGGTGTTGCCTCAGCTTTTAAACCTCTGTGAGGTGTGTCCAGGGCTATTATTCCAACAGCCAATACCAAAACTCATCTAACTACTCAACGATGGTCGTTGTGAGTATCGATGGGGGTCGTTGAAATGCACCGATGTCACTGAGCCCTCGTGTGCTAATGGTGGTCATTAGCATGAGTCTGCTGAGTAGTTCATTTTAGGGAGTTTTGAAAGGACCTAAATTGCAAATCGGCGAAAGATGATGTCGCAGACCACCCCCCCGTTCAGAGGTGACTTCTCTACTTTGACATGGATAGCTTCTTTCACTCCTCTCTCAAACCATCTGTCCTCCCTGTCCAAAATCTGAACATTGTTGTCCTGAAACGAGTGTCCTTCTCAGCTATTATCAATATTTTTAGAAACTGGAAGCGATAAATTCAGATACAGTCATTACTGGACTGCTCTGTAATATAATGCAGCACTTGAACACAGCATTTCTGCTCATTGTTTTGCTGCCCGGCCCACAACACTGCTGTGATTTTATTTGGCTCACTGCTGACAGAACATCGCTCACAGCTGTTCAGTAGCAACAAAAATAAAGCCGCAGAGTCCATGTCCATCACCACAGGGCAGACAGCAACAGCTAGATGTTTGTCTCAGGGCTCAGCAGAGAACAGAAAGGAGCATCAGCAGGACTGGAGTTTGAATACCAGCCAGAAACTCAACTCGAAATGAATGACAGTGTTTTCCCACAGCTTCTGGATGCATAAATACACAACTGCAGATAGATAATTTTGCTATATTGATTAGAGTAGGGTTTCTACATTTTTGTTGTTGCACCAAAGTAACCAGAAATGAGTTACTGAAGAATTTGTTTTGATTAATCCTTCATTAATGACTTTGTAGCATTTATAATTGCAGATGATTTGCTCATTTGCTGATGACGTATGGGAAAGTGAGTCCCTTTTTTGTTATTTGAGTGTGTTATATAGTTATGTTATCTGATGTCTTCTATTTTTCTATAATTCTATTGCTTAAATGTCCCAGATAAAAAAAGGAATAGTTATATTTATTTAATATTACACAGAGATAACCTATACAACAACAAAAAAAATGCAATTTTTAAATGATGATTTATGTAGTGTATGTTTAGCTGCAGCCTTGATACTAGAAAATGAATTTTAGAGATAATAAATCACCTCTTATCGATGAGATAACATGGCATACCCTCAGTGGAAGTACAACAGCTTCGTTAACAGCTAGCTCTTGCCATTTTTGATCATCACTAATCCTTAGATGCTCTCAAGGTAAAAATGTCAGCGCAATCTTGACTTGTTATGTTGTCTGTGGTGAACTGGAGGTGTTCTGAACTTAGTGACGAAAGCTCACCATGTTTTCACCAAGCTGCAGCAAGAGTTTGATTTTGAGGTTTTATATTTCTGACCATGTATCTGCAAGCACAACTCATCTTACTATTACTTCAGTAAAGCTAATAGACACTGTTGATGAACATTTAGACGCTACAGGAGACTCTTTGAGCTCTTCATCGGTCATTCTGTTGCTCTACTGAGGGAGTTGTGTTCCCACAGCAGCTTCAGCTCAAGGCCGAGCTCTATTAAACCCAAAACACACCTTCGTCTGACTCTTGAGACCTGCAAACTCTTTCTTCGCTGCATGAAGACAAAGCTCATTCTGCCACCTGGAGTCTCTAAGAAGTCCGTTTGCTGCATCCCACGCTGATGTAAACAAGCACAGTATGTGGCAGCCTGAAGAAGGGATGCTCTCAGGAATACTGATGCATACGAAGCAGAAGAGATTAAAGGTGACGACAGGTTTTTCCTATTTGAAATTTGAAAGAGGTGATTTCACCAAATTTCCAAAGGAAAACCTTTTAGCACATTTACCTCGAGTTAGATCTTGTATATATGTGGATCAAAGGTGAATTTACTTGACATATTAAGTATTATTCAAGGTGCTGTGTGCTTTCATTATTGTGAAAAACAACCAGAATGATGCCTTTAGAGTTTTTCAGCTTGGGTTTGAGACATCAATCCATTTTGATCAATGTTTTCTATAAGACCAGTGGACTATTTGTTGGAGAAAAGGTGTGACTGATCGTCCACCTCTGCAGGTTCCTGTTGTTCCAGCCCTAAAAGCTCATTTTTCAGCAACTGACTGACAAAGTTAGACACTGGCTGGTGATCATAGCAGAGCATTTAGAGGCTAAAGGGAAAGATATTTCCCTCAGGAGTCTGCAGCAACAACAAAATACAGCTAAAAGGAGATTCCCATCCTCCCAGTAAACATGAGAAATATTCTGTGTCTGCTGAATCTATAATCGAGGTACTGTTTGCAAATGGAGATAATTGTGTGTTGTGTTGGGCTTTCAGCCACCCCAAGTGACAAAACAGAAATTGGAGTTGGTTTTAACAGGCTCTGGGTTAGACCAGGAGGATTCTGAGAGAAATGGATTTTTACCAGACAGCGAGAGTCAAATGTAAAATACTAAAGTAAATTAAAATAAAATAGTGGGACTAAAATGCAGGATGTCTCAGTCACTGCTTCCTTGAATGAGATTCCTTTTATAATCTGTCTATTTAATGGAGAACCAATAGATTATCAAATAAAATAGTCATATGAATAAATATAAACAGTATAGAACATACCCACAAATATTCTCCTCAATGTTATTGCAAAGGATTTTTTTTTCATCGCCGTACCATTGAGAAATTTGGTCATTTTCTCAATGGTACGGCGACACACAGATGAGTAGTTTAAGGAGAGTTGGAAAATTTAAAAGCCAAAGATTCTGGCTCTGATGAATGGTGTATTTTGGTGATTGTCTAAAAGGTAACTTACTCTTCACACTGTTAAATTTTGAAGTTCAGAGAATCAAGTCAAATTAAAAACCACAATTTTCAAGTTAAACCAGGGACTCTTCTCTCCTGTCATTTCCCTACTGTCGGTGATAAAGGCACAAAAACAAAAACAATTCGGAGTAAGTTAAAGTGTTTAAAAGTGGTTACAGTTGAAGCGTCTGCAGCGGTGCGTTTTCATTTAACTTTTAATGACGTTAAACGTGGCTTTGCTGCAGTAAACATGAGTTTGACACATTTCAACATCTCAACACTGTTGGTGTGTTCAGGCTATTCTAGGAGTTTAGGAGAGAGTTTGTTAGTGCAGAAACACCAAAATGACGGACTTTTAAAACCCCTCAGTGTGATGCTGCTCAGCTAACCGCACTCAGGTCGTGTTAAACGTTGGAGCCTGAGAACATCTAAAGCTGCGTTTCCACCAAACGCACCCTGAATGCTTCGTTCATTTTGTATAAAGGCTGTACATTTAGTTTCACATTTTTTATAGTCCTCAAAAGTTCTGGTTTTGTCGAAGACCATAATAATTTGTAATAACACTTTTTCCTAAAAATAAAAAAATCGGGATCTAAAATCAGCTGACTTGTGTGCATTTAGCCAATTCATGTATTTATTTGTTTTTCTAATATCTTAGCTATTATCAGCAGCAACATCTCTGTACTTAAACTGTGCATTTGCTTTTGTGGATAGCACACAGAGCTCACTGTGACCACTTTGCATTTAGATGAGAAAGTGTGTTTTGCATCGAAACAACGTTGTCAACTGGGAAATATGTCCAGTATACATAAATGTTAAATGGAGATGCAGTTCCCAGCAGCTGCCAGCCAGCCCTGGATATTCAACAAATCTTTTCCTGTCACTATCTTGCTGCTGAGAAGTAGCTAATATTTGCTACTCCTGCAGCTACATGTGCAAATACCGCCGGATGGGTTTGGAATTTTGCCATATTCACATACACACCAGCAGCTCCGGCCTCCCCGAGTGACTTCCCCATGAATCTATTCCATATTAATGGGTGTTATCAGTTCTTCTGTAGCTGCCAGTCAGTCATGAACACCGCGGCCCTGCAGGGACTGACCCCTCCTTTAACCTTGGTAGGGTTCATACAATGCCTCACTCTTTCCCTCAATCATCAGTCAAATTTGTCTTTTCAAATTTTTATTCCACTGTTGAATGAAATTTCCTCATATCATTTTTTTTCTGTGTTGCCCTTCCGCCTGTGCATAAAGCCCACAATTTAGACCATTGACAGAAAGACTGGCAGCTTGAAAGAGGGCTCAAATGTGCACTCAATAATGAATAGGCTACCCCCCAACCTTTGAGAAATGGATGAGAATTTAAACAACTTGAGCATTTGCTTTTTTTGCAATCAGCATCCCTAGAAAAGCTGAAGATAATGGAGAATAATTATTATTCTTCAAATCAGAAGCAGGTCGGATCCACTGACATGAGCTCATTTGCACAGAAACAACAGAAGAGCCACAAGTTCAAAGACAAGACAGTTTCAACACTAAAGGCTGGTAAATTAGCCCGTATCTCTAATTTCACTGCTTTTTTAAAATCCCATCTGTCATCTGTTTTCTTTGCACAGAGAACTTCTCACCACCTGCCTCCATCACCGATCTGTTCCTGCATCATGCTAACTGCTGTGTAATCTCTCAGTGGTCAAACATGATAAGCCTTTGATTGTATAAATAATGAGCTAAATTGAAGCTGCTACAGGCATTTGTACCTGAAATGTGGTCCTTAGACATTTATTTGTTTGTGTATTCCAAACATATTTTGCTATTTTATTCCCTTGGTTTTCTGATAAGCCAAGCAGAAATAAATTCATAGATTTTTTTTTTTTTACCTTTAAGACATAAAAAAGCCCAAACGAAAAGAGACAAAAGATGTCCAGACTCAGGAGAAATACCGAAGGCCAATGATAAATTGCTTTAATCCCACTTAATAATGAGAGTAAAGTAGCTGATCAATATTGGGGGAGGGGTTCTGAATAATGATTTAGAGGGTGGGATGGACCACATTTTAGATTACATAAATCATCTGTTCTTGCTTTAGTTGAAACTATATGAGTTTCAGAGAGTTAGGGAGTTTGCTCAGTTGTTGTAGTAAATGTTTACTTTCCAAAATTTGAGCACTTAAATCTGTTTAAAGTGTCCCTAAAGTAAAACTGATGCTACGACCTGCAAAATGCAGGTAGTTAAGACGTGTTTTACAATATGTATGAGTATAACTGGTGAGAACTACGTTGTCCATGATTCTCTTCATGTAGAATGTTTTGTTTACTCCGCCAATGTATTTTCAAGGTGTTTGAGTGATGTACTGTAAACCGATAGGGTTTTCGGTAAAGCTGCACTCTTGGCCAATCAGGACTCACTTTGTTGGCGAGTGGGAAAATCAGGAAGAAAAACAGCGCAACGTGCCAGCGACAGAAGAGTGCGAACGCGGTTGAAGAGAACAGCAGACAAAACCAAGTTTAATGTCGAGGTGACTGAAGTTGTAGACCTGCATACTTTAATTATTGACACGACTAATATTTAGCAGACTTCTGTTGCATGAAACTTGCAGTTTAGCGACTCACTATACCGAAGTTCAAAGTGAAGTGCAGCTAGGCTAGTCGCTAGCCGCGGTTATTGTTTTTTTTTAAGAGCTTGAAAAAGTCTAGGCATGGACACAAACCTGGACATTTCAGCACATATTGCTATCAGAGACAGTTAGTTATAAACACCAACCGCCACTTTCACTGAGGAGGATCGGGAGAACTGAGGACTTCGCTGGAGGACCGTGCATGGTAATTAGCCTGTTGTTACCGCTGTGAGGAGGGACCCTGCTGCTGAACTTGTTTGGACACACGGACGATACCTGTTGCATCTCACCTTCTGCTGCTGCTTCATCCTCACCATCAACTCTTCAGACCTGCTTTGTATCTGCATCCTGGAGTCGTGAGTAAGTAGAGCCTTTTTCTCTGAGGCACAGAGAGGATTGTTTTTCCTATTAATGATCCAAGGAGGGTTTGTTTTTATTTGTGCACCAACTAAGGGGTCCCCGATAGACACGAACCCAGGCGCTTGGTAGCACTGTACACACACACACACACACACACACACACACACACACACACGTGTGTGTGTGTGTGCCCATGTTTTTGCTACATTGTGGGGACCAAATGTCCCCACAACTGTAGGAAAACTGAAAACTATGTCACTTGTGGGGACCTCATTTCGGTCCCCACAAGTTTAAACAGTGTTCTCTTGGCCATGTTGTTGTTACTGAAAAAAGTAAAAGTGCAAAAACGTTTCTTTAGGGTTAGGCATTGTTTTGGTTAGGGTTAGGGTTTGGTTAAGGTTAGGGTTAGGGTAAGGGTTAGGGGTTAGATATGAATGAATGGGAGTCAATGGTATGTCCCCACAATGATAGCAAGACACACACACACACACACACACACACACAATAAAAACTGATCATTTGAAACTGCTTAAAACTGACTGTACCCATACATACCTGAACACTGAATACTAATTAAGACGGTTCTGTTAAATATTAAATGTGTTGTTGTTATGTAAGTTATTTGATTGACCTGCATAATTTCTTATTATTTGACATTATTAATATTCTAGACATTTATTATTTGTTTTCTGTGGAAATACAATTGCAGCTCATATATTTGTGAGTTAAGTAGTTCCACAGTGGAGGCACCACTCTATTATTATTCTTTGTAGAATTTTGCCTGTTATACTAACCTATTCTTAAACAAGGGGATTTAGCCAATTCAACATCAACTGCTAAGCACTCAGGATCCTGTTCTTAAGGCTAAAATAGTAACCTCGCCTAATAATAAACTTCCAGCACCAGGAAGGGGTTACAGTAAAATGATGAATGTTTATTAGTTTAGCATGGAAATGTTCCCTTCATGCCCTGAAATGATTTAGATGTAACTTTATACTGTTGCCTCCTATAGAATGTGCAAATCTCCCACTTGCTGCAACTCAAGCACACCAGCTCACCTACCACTTAGCTCTAACACTGTAAAATTACTCTATGCTACCTAATGGGAAGTTGTAATATGGGAATAATTCAATCATACTGATTCTGAATAAGAAAAAACACAAAAATAACCGTGGATGTCTGACTCCATGGTTTGTCATCAGTACACTGCGGTTTCAAGGCAGAATTGCTCACCTATGGTGTTGATTGCGTATTTTTCTCATATGTCCTCTAGGATATAAAAGACACCACATGGATGAGGTGAAAAACTTGGAGTAGGAGTTTATATTTCTGTTGTTTTCAAAAGCTGGATCAGCTATTTCTGAGCCAATATTGCCCTGCAGTCTTTAAAGGGGCAACAATTATTATTTCCACATTACTAATGGACCACTGAAGGGCTTCTAGTGCTTCACTTAGAATAATGAACCCACTAAAAAACTATCTTCCAAGCCTGTAGTTCAAATTCGCTCTACAGAGTGTCCAGATAAGGGCAGTGGTGGCTGGTTAATGTGGTGCACTGGGACCCACGCAGAGAAGAATGCCTACTTAAACATGGTAAACATACATAATTATATATCAGAGAACAATTCTGAACAAAAAGTGTCAACGTTCTCTGTCTCGTCCACATCTATCATTAACTCCACTCAACAGCTTGTTGGGTAACCTGCACTCCAGGTAAAGTCAGTTCAACTGGACCTGCAGAATTGCTGTAGAACGCACATCCAGTTCACAAAACTAAGATCGCTGATAATAATCTAAGTCAACATCAGATTCAGTGACTGATGGTCAGTGAATTTCTACTTTGCTTGGATTAAAGAAACAAGTCCTCCAACCTGAACTTTTGTCTTATTCAATCTGAATACAAACCATAGACACATCATATTTTTTAGGCTGCATTTGGTTACGTTTTTGCATAAAACACCTCTTAAGGTTTTTATAAAGATAAGTGTTTGGATTAAGAAAGAGAAACTTCTTCAAGTTTATTAAACAGTCATGATTGACATTACATGAGTGGTCTCATGTTCAACTACGTACAGGAATTTAATTTGCTTTTGAACACATTGGACTGTCATGAAATAATTGCTGAAATCATAAAAAGACTTGAAACTACTGAATTGTGGAATTGTAGTGGACCAGAAATCATCAATCAGTGATGCACAGGAACTCTGCTTTGCAAGACCCCTTCCCCTAACAGGAAACATTACTTAAAGAGTATATTACCAGTGGGTTTCTCCTGCTCTATCTGCAGCCTATATAACTTGCTATGCAAATGCATCTTCCCTGGATAGAAGAAAAGCTCGGCCTCCAGATTTGAATTTCCTAAGTATGTGATACGGCCTTTGGTAGTCGTGTGTTTGGAAATGGACTTCGTACTTAGTCTTATGGAGAATGGATTGATTACGCCTGGTCAAAGACTGAGCTCCAGATTCCACCTGGCACTCATGATGACTGATTAGCTTGGAGCTCCAGACCTCCTATCAGCCCTGGTCCTCCACACCTTGGATTGATTCGCCACCACAACTTCTAATCCCGCAACTTCCCAGCGATCACAGCTCACGAGTATATATCTGCAACCAAGACTGTCAGTTGGGGTGGCTGGGATTTCATGTGTCCAGTTCGTCCTGGTGCCTCTGTGTGTTTGTTCATGCTCCGGTGTGGTCCATCGGTTTGGTAGTCACTGGGAGGTGACTATGGACATTTAGAGCTTCTGTTGGCAGCTGTTCATTCGGTGTGAAGCTACCAGACTTAGTGGAGACTGTGGCTCCTGTTAGCAGTCCACAGACTTTGGGAAGAAGCTATTCGTGATGTCAGTCTTTGCATATTGTGTACTAACTGTGTGCTTTCTGAGGCACCTGTGTAGATTAGTTAGTTCTGTGCTCTGTTTGTATTAGTTTCTGTAGTTTGTGATGGGTGTTGCTATTGTCATTCAGTTTGCATCGGGAGTACAGCTGTTTTCGTGTGTGTTTAGCTAGGTTAGATGCTCTGTTAGCCTTTATTTGGTTTTATTTTGTTCTTTGATTTGGCAACACCCACCAGTCTTGTTTTCCTCTGTTTGTCCACTTTTATGTTGAATTTGCTACTGAGCAATAAATTCCTTTACCTGAACCACTAATATCTGGGTATTTTGTTACACCCAGCTGACTCTAGAGGTTGGATCGTAACATATGATGAGGTGAAGAAAAAGAGGGTGGATTTTGGGAAGATGTACAGAGAGAGAGAGAGAGAGCTGAGCATCACCATCAATACCGCAGTGAATATTTTATCCTGGGCAGTTTTACAAACTTTCATCAGACAGCTGGGATCTCCCTGACTGACTTGTTTTGTCAGTTTTTTGAAAATTACTGAGTGGTGGGTGGTTAACAATACTTTTTCTGGTGTGAAAATCAGAACACCTATTTAATGCCTTACATGGACTTTAGAGTTCAATGTCTTGTCATCCATCCACCCCAGCCTCCTCTCTGTACAGACCTCCTTTTCTGACTAGAGGGCACTGTCACAATGAAATGTAACTATGAGTCGTCATAAATGACATGTATAAATAACACATCAGGATGATGTTTAATATGGAAGGACAGGCTCACAAAAGGACAACACTCGTGAGAATCAGCTTTCAGATTTCTGAAGAAACCTATGGTAGACATATACTTTTCTTAGCCAGTAATGTGTTGATATGCTCTTCTTATAATTTTTCAAATAAGGCTCTCCACTGATTATATGCCATTTTACTGTCATTTAATTAGTTTTATATATTTCTCTGATTTGTGCTCTGACAAACACAACAGGAAAATCTTATTAGTGAAGCTGACATCTACTGTACTTGTTATTTTGCTTGAAATGTCAACCCGAAACATGATTCATGGTCATTTGCATCACCTGTTTTGGACATCATTCACTCATTTCTTCCACGTGCTGTTGATTTCCCTCTGAATATAATACAGCAAGAGCACCCCGGCTGACCTCTTACTCGTATGAAGAAATATGTTCAATTGTCTGCTTATTATCCTCCGCACGTTCTTCATATTCGCTTGGCTCGCAAGTGACATTCACCTTTACCACGGCTGTCTGGAGAAAGTTAATGCCTGCTTTTCATTGGCTTTTAGTTTTAATTTGTGCTTTCCCAGCATTCAGCTGCAGCCAGTTCTCTCCTACAAAAAGCAAATGTGTACCAGAGTCAGGATTCTGGCCTTGACTTGTGATTCAACATAAGAAAACACATCTTTCAGATAAATAACAGTTATCAACAACAACAGTTAAATGTTCTGTTGTGCTGATAATGGAAACATGCTGTAATATTAATGACAAGTAGCATGGCTATTTTTTTGCATTTATTTCATATAAAAATACAACTTGTACCTGTCAAAATATACTTTTGTGTGAATAACAGACATATGCTTTAATGATTATGAGTGCAGTTTTTGCACGTCATGCTAAAAATACATATATTAAATGTTAAATACACTACATGGTGTGCTGATAATGGAATAATGCTGTAATGTTTAAAATAGGTCACACCAACTTTATTTTATAGGTTTTTTCATGTAAATTTTCAAGTAAAACTATTTTTTTAAAGGTTAGAACGTTTTTCCCAGTAAAATATGGAATGAAGGACACACACATACAGACAAGATGTTTGTGTAGATTTTGTTTTTATGTACTTTTGATTTGCTATTGAGGAAACAAAAGGAATAAAGTTTTAAAAGAAGTGGCAGACAAAGTGTGTCTAAATAAATGTTACTGCGTTCTTACAATGCATCATATTGTTCATATGGTTTTACTTTAGCTCTGAGTCCAAAATGATTAAAATCCATGAATGATTACAGAAGGTTATTTTAGAATATCCATCTTAAAATGCAGTGGAGTGGAATAGGTAAGAAAGTACAAAAAAGGCAATAAAGTAGACATTCCTGTGTAAAATATAGTGGGGTCATAAATGACCCCAGTCGGTCATTTTAGTGACTAAAATAGCTTGGTCGCTTGAGGGTTAATCGCAATTCTTCATGTGACTTAGAAGTGACATGATTTAGGTTAATGAAAAGAATTTGACAATTATAATGGCAGCAATGAAGAACAACAATATCTGAGCAGTGAATACACATAAAGGAGTTCACCATTTTGCTTTGTTTCCAAGAACTCAGTGTTCGTTATTTCCTCCTGCAGAAAAGACGGAAGACTCCAGGGCTTTCTGAGTTATTTAATATAGTGTGTGAGTCAAATGTGGATTTATGGCATGTCAACAGGTTTACTACAGTATCTTTATAAATAACTTTCAGTTTCAATTTTGGTCAGTTGTATATGTGACATTTAGAAGAATCTTTCTGTAAAAATGCCATGCGGTGTTTGGTTGTAAGTGGCCATGTTGATTTTATGCAAAAATGTCAGTTATGGTACCTGTCAATATGTGAGAAAAAGTCACGCAATTATGTATTGACCGAGCTACAGCATTAACACCACTGACACATGAAGTGAAAAACACTGATTATGTTGTTACAATGGCACAGGTCAAGGGTTCAGGGGTTCATTGAACTGCATGTGATTGATCCAACATAGGAGCCAGTGCAGCAGCTACTGCATCTTGATTCACTGTATGCTGTGTCTGTGTAGCTGCAAACTGGTCAGGGTTCTCATGATGAGGATGATGACAATGCCTACAATCTGCTTGTGAGCATGAGAACTACCATTGAAGGAACATATGGCCTGGTCTGATGAGTCACGTTTTTTTTTACAGTATGTGGATGAGAGTGTGTGAGTTGTTTACGTGGGGAAGAGATGGCAGCAGGATGGGAAGAAAGGAGGCAGTTTGATGCTCTGGGCAACGCTCTGCTGGTGGATGTTACTTTGACACTCAACACCTACCTGCTGCAGAGTTCTGTGTGTATATGTTGTGTTTACATATTCCCTGTTTTTATAGTGATAATGATCGTTACACCCATATATGTCAAATGTTAGGGGGGTTAATTGCACAGGATGTATTGAGATGTCTTGTTTGCTGTAGGTGGCTTAGCATTTTATTTCTGTTGCCATGGTAATATTTGGACCAGTGTGTTCACTCACCTGTGCCGGAGATTGAGGGATATTCACACAGCTGTGAAAATGGAGATGGGTGACCTATCTCCATGAGTGACCTATGTTCAGTACAGTCCTCAGGCTAAGTGTGATGGTTCTTATTTGCTGTATCCACTTCATTAACCCTGCTTTGTTTATTACACATACTATAGATTTTCTACATTTCAAGGATTTGAAGCTTAATGTATGGACACTCAGTAACTATGAGATACTTACCTCAAAGACTGGTTGTCCTTCGTATCATCGGCAGTAGTTGTTCAGGAAAGTGTTTTCTCTCTCGATGTTTCGTCAACCATATTTATTTATGTCTCGCTGAATCATTGTTTTCCTAAATGGTTTTTCACAGGGTTGATTTTCATTAGCTCATGTTTTATGTGAGACGATGCAAAACCAAATCCTTTTTGTGTCTCATGAACACACCAAATAAACGGAGGTGCTTATAAAAGGGATTTATATCGAACACAGTAAAAAGAAAATGGGATTTCTTTAAAAACATTTAAGTCAACATTTGGTGGTTGTATACTTTATACTGATGATGTATATGTAATGTTCTTGCGTTATATAGTCAAATGTTTTAAGTTATTTGTACGCTGGTGGTCATAATTGCTTCGAAAAAAGGACGCAGATGAAAACCTTGCAGAGAAAATACCTCAGCCTTCCTGGAGATCTCATCAACTTCACAGTTGCTTTGAAAGCCTTTGAAAATTTAGATTTGACTAAATGGAGGTTTTCACCAGATGGCCACAGAGGGTGGCAGCCCCTCAGAGAAACTCACAAGTGGATGCAGTTGTTCAGCTCTCTAATATGACGGCTGGTGAACAGTTGCTATGATGAGGGTTTAGTGACGTTGTTTCTTCTTCCTGTTTACACCACAGAGAGTGTGTAAAGGGTCTAAAGCAGGGGTGTCAAACATGCGGCCCGCGGGCCAAAACCGGCCAACTAGAGGGTCAAATCTGGCCCGCGGGACGACTTTCTAAAGTGTAAAAATTACAGAGAAGACATTCACTGCAGTTTGTAAATTCGTAAAACTATAAATTTAAAAATAATTCCTAGACCATGACGAGTTGTTTTGACCATAAAGTAAAAGACTAGAAGCTCATTGTTCTTGTTGTCATCTTGTGTCTCATTTTTGTAACATTTTCGTCTCATTTTTGTTTTCGTTTATTCATTGTTTTGCGTGTCGTTTTTGCTGTTTTATTTCACGCCTAATTTTTTTGTTGTTTGTTTTGTCTTTTTTATAGTAAAATACTACATTGTTTAGTTCTAGATTCCTGTGACTAAATGTTTTGTGTCTTTGTAGATAAACTGCGATCTGTAAGTTGTAACATGTAAATGACAAACTGACATATATATTCATAATGTTGGAATCGAATTTATTTTTCTTAACAAATTTTAATTTGTTCATGTTTTGTAAAAAGATACATTTTGAGAATTTTTTTTTTCACTAAAACAAAGGAAACATTTGGAGTTGTTGTTATTTATAGGTTATTATGCTCTGATTTTACTGGTCCAGCCCACTTGAGATGAAAGTGGGCTGAATGCGGCTTTTTCTGTGAAGCCAGACTTGCTTCTATTAAAGTATGTAGGTGGAAAAAGACTAGAACTGATAGCGTAGAGTCATGTTGTCCAAAGACAGTGAGAGAACACGCTTTAAATTCTATTAAAAGTTTTACTGAGACACAAACATTGCAGATGAGATGTTTTGTAGCTCTGTGAAAAACATCTCTGATTGACTTTATGGCGAGTTGTTTTGGTTCCATCTAGTGGTCACCTTGAGCATATTATTTCCTAGACGTACTGCTCTGAGAAGGAGCTGTAACTTCATGAGCTATGTGACGTCCTCTTTAACCTGATTAGAGCACACTTTACTGCCCCCCAAATCAAGCTAGCATCCTGTTAATGTAATTGAGTCAAATGATACAGGGCTGACTCAACGAATGAGGAACTGCGACCAATTAAACAAATGGACTTCGCTGAGCAGACGCTGATGAAAATGTTGCACTGTGACAAGAGTGAGAGCTGGAGGCCAATAATACTCATCTATTATGTTTGTAAAGACGTGAGAAGCATAATTCTTTCTCTAATACCATTAATCCTTAAGACAGAATCAATAAGAAAAGCGCAGACATGTGTAAAAGGTCACTGGTCTTTGGTTTAATAGGTTTTATAAACAGTAAAACAAGGCACTGTGTCAATCAGTGAAATGGGACTGACGTGGAAGAAGAAAAAAGCCCAACAGAAAGTGGCTTTCAGGATAAAAACGTAGCTGAATGTTGCTCTGATGTGTCTTTTACTCGCCTCCACACAGCTCCAAGAGGATTTTGCGGTAGTCACCAGATGTGTCTCCCTGAACAGCGAGAGAAAGAACAGTGAGACTTCAGAAGACTGGCGTGGGGAGTTACTGCAAACCAAACTGAAACTCTGATATTTTTATTTAAAGCTAAGATATGAAAAACAGGAAAGATGACTTCTATAGGTGGGACTTGAGCAATACATTTCCTAAGATTTTACCACAGTTCAGAACTAAACACAGAATTGCTGTGATTACATCACCACTGACATATTACAAAGCTTTTTCTGACTACTCACCTTGATGAAAGAGTAGAGGGTCTTTCCATACATCTTCAGGAACTGAGCCTTAATGTCCAGCATGTCAATCTCTGCCCTGGCCACCATTATCCTGATGAGGACAGTATCTGTGGTTCCCAGCCCCTGACAAGAAAGAAAAAAAAAAATACAGCAATCGTTTTTAATCAGAAGCTGTTTGACAGTGCACGTGCATGTAAAAAAAAAAAAAAACAGAATTAGTAATGTGTTTCTACCTAAAGCTCTGACAATTTGACATGCAAAACATACACAAATGATTCCCACTCACACAAAGATAACATACATACACAATTAATATATAACATCTACAAATTACAGCATGAAAGATTTACCTTCATTGATTTGTATAATCGCTCTGCAAAGAATGCTGGCTTGCTCCTGATGCATTTCACTGGAAAGCAGAAAACAAATATCAGTCATAAGACAAAAATCTTTTCTTGGAAAAATCTGAAATGCCTGTTTTGAAGAGTGACTCCATCTGGAAAGGTCAACTCACAAACTGCTGTGAGACAGTCTCTAACACCGGAGAGTGTCTGACTATATCTGGTTAGGTTTTGTAGTATGTAAGCCAGCTAGGTTTTCAGTTACATCAGTGTCTGGCATGAGTGTAAACAGGTTTGAGCCTTCCACAATGCACAGACTGATGAAGAATGCATGAATGAATGTTTTATTTCGGACATGTGAGAAAAAATGCCACAAAAACAAATCAAAATATTCAAAACAAAACAAACATAATGAAACAAAGCAATAAATAATAACCAAACACATCCGAAAAGGAGCATGATGAAGCATGAGCTTGTTTATTCAAATCCCTTTTCTATTTCGACCATCAGTCACTCAGTACCCACTCCCGTAGTTATTTATGTAGCACACATGTGTCAAACTCAAGGCCCGCGGGCCATATCCCGCCTGTAATACAATTATATGAGGCCCGCGAGATCATTTAATGAGCACTGTAATGCAAACCGTAAACTTTATCCAAACCAAAGGTTTGAACCACCGGCAATTTCAGTCTTTTCTGTGAGAAACAGATTCAGAATTTGCAGACATTCCTTATCGTACAAAGGTCTGTCCAGGAAAGACTCTCAATAGAGTTTTTGAGCTACACAAGGAATTTTGTGCGTTCGTGCACTGTAAAAAAGATAACTACAGTCTGTTCAGCAGAACTGGTATTTTGATTTGTTTGAACATGAAAATTAAAATAGCTGTACTACTTGCCATGAAAATACACATCAGACCAATCATGTCTACCTCAATATGTCTACATTTGTAATTGTGAATAAGCTGAAAATTTAATTTTTTGTTGGTACAACAAAGTTGGAAAAAAACCACAAGGTTTCCCAGAATACACAGCAGCGGCAAGTCCTCATGCTTACTTTCCCCCTGACCTTCAGCAGTTACCATCCCCTGAAGCTCAGCAGGTTAAACGGACAACTTATAAACAGGAGCAATTTGCAGTGGTGAGGGGTTCAAATCCAGCTCATGGCTCTGTGCTGAAGGTCCTTACTTGATGTCCTTTGCACTAAAACATCGGAAAAACTTAGACTTATTGTTACTTCTCGGTAATTATGCTATAAGTTTAATGCAGAATCTATTAACTTTTCTTTTGTTCCTATGAATCAGTGTATCAATGATTAGTTGCTGTGGGTTCCAGTTTTTTCTTTGCCACTGCTAATTTGAACTTGACTGTAAACAGCAGGGTTGAATCTTTATAGAAAGGCTTTAAATAAATGATTTGAAGAAACAAGTCATTAAAGAAGCACACCTATGGCCAGAAAGACGTCCTCCAGACTGCCAGACATCTCCCTCTTAATGCTCTCCTCAATTGATCTCCCAGAAATCTTCTGATATTCCTCGAACACTGCAGGGAAATGCAATATAATTAACGGGGACTATAATCAGTGTCCTGCTGTGTCACCAATTCAAGGATTTTGAGAGAATCTTTTGCTCATGAAACTACCACTAGGGGTCATTAAAATCCCTTACATGACGTGACACACAATATAATTATAAACATTATGACATATAACATGAATCTGTAGTGTTCTTTTTGTGACAGGATCCATTTAAATAAGAAGGGGTACCTCGCAGCAGATGGTTCTGGTTCCTCACACAAAGAACTGTGAGGAATTTAACTTCGTCTGTGCCCCATCGAGCCTCGCCAGCCTCATAGATTTCCTACAATCGCAGACATTTTAAAAATAAATCATACAAGAAGTCACAAGTTAAGCTCATCATTTGATCCCCAGACCTGAACCCTTTACCTTGGCATCTAGAACCGCCTGGGCCTCGTCCACGTTGCTGCTTTCATCCCGTCCAGCCTGCAGTGCAGAACACAAAGCAGTTCAGTTTACAGCCATATATTTGACACAAAAAACCATAAAACTGATGTTTTAGTTATGCAGAAGTGACTCATTCTTCTTTCTTGCTTGTGAAATAGCACTTTAACCACCAGCTGCTCTTGACATTTGACATTTTTTCACAGTATTTCATTGATGTCAAAAACCTGGTGTTTACTAGAAACTTTTCTAGTAAACATCAGGAACTTAATACTTACACACTTTGTTCTGTCAGATGACGCTAATGCTTTGCTATCATCTACAATAACAGGCCATTAAAACAGCACAAGCTAGGAGAGGTAATGGATCGATGTTTGCTCACTGTGAGTAAAGACACCAAAACCCTTTGAAACATTCCAGATGTGTCCCCACACACAGCATCTTCCAGGCTCTTCTCATATTCTGTCATGAAAAATATGACCAACACCAAAACATAAAGCACATTTAGTCACATATTGGTCACTATAATGCAGAAAAATAAAAAAATACTTGACAGATACACAGCCAGTATGCAGCATAGTACATGTGGCTAAGGCTAAAAATGCTTGCAATCACCGGCTTATAAAGTTTTAATGACGAGTGCTTTTAGCAAAATGTCATCGACTTCAATATCAAACATATACAGAGTTTCTGGCCAATAGATGAATGTAAAATCGATATACATTCTCCTTTGAACTGCTTTTGTTCTCCTGAGAAATTAGTCTTGCCATGTTTTTTATACTCTTCAGTGCTAGCCTGTTAGCGCGCTGTGTGGCTAGTGAGTGCATCTCAGACTCTGCTATACATCAAAATGTACAAAAACCTGAGATTTTCTGTGATTCCTGCACTATGAACAACCACATTTACATAAAACAGTCATATTATTCAATGTCAAATTGAAAAAAAATATTGTAAATTCAAAGAGCTATGATGTAGATTCTTCATGAGCTCCATAAAGACACTGAGGTTTTAAAGTGAAATATTTAGCTACAACTGATTAGTTTCATTAGTAATCATCTGTATGCTGTATAATCCATATAAAACATGTAAGCAATACCACAAAGCACCACACCCAAGCAGTTTATTTATATGTGCTAAAATTACTGTCTTTCCAACTACAGAGGAACAAATAAGCAAACAATAAACCGCCACTTGGAGAGCAGCAGTGGCTTTTATGAATAATTTACGGCATCCACTGTTTTCTAATAATGGATGTCATTGCATCTCGAAACAAGAACAGAGGCTCTGACACTGATACACAATATCCTATATCATACACAAGCCACATCCACCAACAGACAGACATACAGTAACCTGATGTCAGAAATTCTATTCATAGAAGCAGCGCAGGTACCTTTCTTGTAGACTGCATTGATGGTTTTTATTTCCTCATTTGATCTCGAAGCCAGAATATCGATGAGACATGCCTCTTCTGTTCCAGCCCCCTGTGATTGTGCCATAAGCCGTAAGTTAAAATCAAAGGGAAAGGAGCTTAAAAGATAAGGCAGGCAGTAGTATACGTTTTTGGTATTGTCAAAAAAAATTATAAAACTAGCAAAGTCAACAATGCTTTAGTTGTCTCTGAATGGTCTCTAAAGACAAATCACAAGTAAAAAAGCTAAATAACTTCAACAAACCCCCATTTTAAGCAACTTTTAGTCAAATAAGAAAAAGGCATTTGTTGAGGAACAGACTTACTACTAAATTACAGTTTGTTACATAAAGATTGTGACAGAGGAGTGATGTAATAGTATATATACATCAATGGTGGTTTGGGGTACCAAGGTAGAAACTATATTAGGCTTTGGCCACACAGACAATCCATCTTTTCATTGTTGACTTTGACCTTTTAGTGGGATTTAAGAAAAATACCCAATATCATTGTTTAGTAAAGACAGAACAAGTGATTGAGAAACTCTGACCTTCATTGCAGCCCACAGCTCGTAGGCATCGTACACAGGTGCCAGCATCAGCAGACCGAGAACAACACTCCTGAAGTTCCCACTCAGCTCTCCAGACAGCTCATCAGCCAGGTCCTGCAGAGGAGGACCGGAACAGACGGATTAACACTGAACAGTCACTCCCAGCGCTCCGAATAATTCATTATGGGAGCATCTGTAATGAGAGCTTATTCACTTTGATGTCAAATTCAATTCAAACGGCTTTATGTTCAGGTTTTTGTGGTCCCAGAGCGAACAGGACTCGACTTCCCACATTCCAGCAGCACTCGGGTCTCCGCTAGAGGGTGTGGTTTCTGGAAACGGTTTTGTGAGCAGAGAAGCTCGACTGTGTGACCGCATGTGGGTGTCGCCATGTGCAGCATGACTCACTCTTTCTGCTTGCAAGGATTCCTCTGACAATCCTTCCCTGTTCTGCAGCTCCCCAAATGAACTTTCAGATAACTTTATTGATCTCTAACTGGACCCTGTGCAATGAGTTAGTGATTATCTCACAGTGTCAATACAATAAAACATCCAGACTTCCCTTTTTTGGTGATATATTGATTCTCTTTTTCATGAAACAAAGACACAGTTAGAAGCAGGGTTCAGTGTGTGTTTATCTTACACAGGGGTACCTTCAACTTACCAACAGATTACAAGGCCCTCTCTGTGTTTGTCTTTGTTTAACGTTAGCATTCACTTCTGCCTTATAGTTAATGGTTAACTTGCACTTTATCAGCTCTGTGTTAGTACAGCAGAACCCCACCTAAAGCGAACAAAATGATGAGAGTACACAGTGGAAGAAGATGACACATCCGCCTGTGCTGCCAAAAGTCTCCGGCTGCTGTTCTGATTCTTCTGCTATTCAATTCAATTCAATTCAGTTTTATTTATATAGCGTCAATTACAGTCAAATCGTCTCAAGACGCTTTACAGAACCCATATGCCTGACCCCCAGAGCAAGCCCAAAGGTGACAGTGGCAAGGAAAAACACCCTTTTAACAGGGAAGAAACCTCGAGCAGAACCCGGCTCTATATAGGGGGGACCCATCTGTCTGCTGGCCGGGCGGGTTGAGAAGGACAGAGGAGGGCAAGGGGGAGGGATGGGAGAAGAGGGAGGGGTGGGAAAGCACAGAAAACACAACACACATTTGGATACATGTATGACAGGATATGTGAACCAAACAAAGTATAAGCTAACATTGAAAACTGACTCTTAGTTTACTCTTATGATGTACGGCTCTGACATTAAACATACTCCATATATAGCTAGCAGTAAAATTCAAACAGTATGTAAGTTAGCATAACAAGTATACAAGTGCTATCTAGCAACCGTTTCTTTCCTTTCTCTGCTTCATTCATGTTCATTCAAAATCACCTTTTCATCCACAAAAACATGTTTTCTGCCTTCAAACAGAAATGTCTCACCTTCCCTACTGTTTGTTTGAAGGCCTCTTTGATGCGCTGCCTCTGGGCAATAGTCCGATGGGCAAGGACCTCGATGATAGTTGCCTCATTAGTGCCTGAAACAAATATCATAGCAAAAAATCTCAAAACAATGTCAAATTTTAATTAAAAGGATCATATATTCCGATTCAATTTAAGGAACAAGGGTTCAGCCATAATGTGCAACCCTGGAGATGATCATAACACACAGCTGTTTGTTGCTGTTGGCATAGAAACCGTCTGTTGTCAATAGAGCTCAAACTAAAGTCAGGGGAAGGTGATTAGACTGGTAAACTATAACAGCATCAACATGCCTGCCATAAATGTGCTGAAAGAGAGAAAATGCTATTGTTTCGCTCTCCTGAATGCTTGTATGTTTGTTAGGAGGTATCTTTTTAAAGGTTGAATATACATAGTTTCAGAACAGACTCACCCATACTGAGATTAGCTAAGTGCTGCCTCGTGCATGATCAGCACAGGCGACATTCATTTTCCCTCCATATCTGAGGAGTTGGCTTTACAATGCAATGTGTAAAGGTGAGGCAAAGTACAAGGACAGAGAATTGAATGGAGAGGGAAAGTAGAAAACTTCAAGCTGCCATGACAACATGACAACACTGCAATTAGTTTTCAAACTTCCCAGCAGAGGAAAGGAGAGCCTGAAGAATATTCTCTTTTTTCCATGGATATAATGACACTGTCAGAATTATCTTTAGTTAATGATGGCTTCTGAATGGAAGAGTAGCAACGTCACTCACCAGCTCCCTTCATGGCTTCTCTAAGCTTCTGGGCATCTGCATCTGCATTAAAACCAGCTGCCTCAGTCACTGTTCCACGGTTTCCAATCTGGTCAGAAATCACAAAATTACAACCTCTTAAACAGACATAAAGTGAGCAGATATATAGCCTTTAATAATGTGCTTTTTCCTAATTCACTGCACAGAAAGGTTTGACTTTAGAAGGAAGTTTTAACATTAATCTTCTGAATCAGTTTAACACGTGTTAAGAACTGGTTTAAAAATCATGTATGGTCCAAGAAAAGTAAAATATTTCAAACTTTCAGTTCAGCTACACTGTATAAATCCACTTTTCATTCAAGTAGGAGACATGTCTTATTTCAAAAAACATATTTATGTGCCGCAGATTCTGGATTTTTCAGAATGCTTTTTGGATTTTTAAAAAATCGTTAACTTTTTAGTCTACAAAATAAATCTAATAAATTAGATTTTAAGCAGTGTGTGTTACGTCTTCTGGAGGGAACATTTAAAACTATCAGCACTCATGCTACGGTGCAGCGACACCTCTATACATGAGCTACACACAGATTTATCTTCTAATTGCAAAATACAGGACAAAGTTGTAGCCGTGCAATCTGTTTTGGAGTCTTTCACTGCAAACTTTTTTTAGAGGAATAATTTACAAAGGTAGAGTTTGGCAATGTTAGCTGACATCATATCAGTGATGGACAGATTAACTGGCTAACATAAAGCCAGTTTGAGATAATTGGTCAATTACTGAGGGAGTGGCTAATGGGGGGCTATGTTAGGTTGGTCCACACCACCTACTGGGACTCAGATGACATTAGGTCTGAAATTAGCAGGGAATATAAAAAACAGGTGCTTGAGTCAGCAAACATGTTAAAATTTGAAATTAGCAGCTGTACGGAGAGAATTAGTGTTATCAGATAAGCTACAATATCAGTAAACATCAGCACAGCACAGAGGCAACGCAGCAAAGAGAGGTTTTGGTCTTTTTTTGTTATTAATTTTTTGTATTTATAAGATGCAAAAACTACATAATATCAACAATATATATCAAGCATCCCTAAATATCCACATTTGTCATTGATAAGCCATATCTGTTGACCTCTAAGCCATATTTAAAATGACCAAATGACCTTTTTTCGCTATCAGGATCAGTACTACAACAGCTTTTGTGGGCTAAACTGCTGGCAGTTAAATTAAACTGCACAGAATACATCATGAGTAACATGAAAAAGTAATGCAAATGTAAAAATAATATTAATCGTAACTTTTTACGCACATTTTGTGTTAGTATTTAGTATCATATGAACAAAAAAAGATTTATTAATTCCAAAAGCTCTAGAATATTTCGTCTTAACCATGTCATTACGATTCTATTAATACTCACCCAGTGTCTAGTGTAGCAAGTCTCTACTGGTGATGCAAATATATGTAAATGTTTTGATTGTAGGACCACTTTTAATGGTGCACAGGTGGAACTGCAGCAACAACTTACCGCTGCCATAGTGAGAAGAGTATAGATTTCCAAACTGGAGGTGCAGAAGGCTACGAAAGAACAAACAGAAAACATTCAGATATCAATTGTTCGAAGGCCAATGAAGGCAGAAAGAACGGCAGAGGCAGTAAACTGTTTCAGGTTTGAGTGTGACCCTCATTAACCTCTGATCAATATTGTATGTAGTTTATCATCTCATAAAGGGTTTCCATCACACACATTTGGTCACGGGCTTTCCTGTGTCGCACATCTGCGCTGGCGCTGAGGGAGCTAATCTCATTAAGCCTGTGTTTGTTTCGACATACCTGTAATTGCTCCACAGAGAGGAAAGGCAGTGACTCCCACCTGTTTTCCTGCCTCTGAGGATCAACTTACACACAGATGTAGCCGTCAAAGATCTAAGTCCACTCAGACAAAACACACTGAGAACATCCATGTAGTTTATAAGCTCAGACAGATGTCCACAGTCCAGATGTGATAAATGAACAAGTCTTCTATCGATTTATGATGAACTACACTAATGCTTTGTATTTTGTTGAAGAAATTTCACTCTTAGACCTTCGAAGTTTGCTGTAGGGGGGTGTTTATTGGTGTTCTTACCAACACAGAGCATGACTCTGTGTTGGTAAGCCAACCCAGAACATTTGCAGAGTACACAACTTATCGGGATGGTCTGAGGGTAGGGAAGGGGCTGTATGTAAATACAAGGGAAAATAGTGGTTAATTTGCGTATGGTTGCTAATTAGTGACAGAGGGTAATATAACAAGAACAAAAGGTGGTTGAATCAAGAGGTCTGGCAGACAATAAAATGTAAGAGTGGGGATCTGGCAGACATTAACAAACAGCAAGAGATAAAATAATTGTTGATAACCGTGGGAAATAAAATGGAGTGACAGTAGAATGTATCTGTAGCAAAAGGTGTGCCATTTTCTTCATCAATTTCTAATTAGATAAAAACTGGACTCCAGTTCTGAAGTGGAGACATTTACTAATCAAACATCAGTGGCTTGTACTGTGTGCCCAGGAAACGGCCACACCTGTAGTGGTTTGTGATGTAAATACAGAGAATGTGGTTCCTTCACACACTCCATGAAGTATGTATGACTACAGATTTGATCTATAACTACATCATGTTGTTAAATCACAAGTCAGAATCCGTTTTATTGTGAAGTACACATACAAGGATATTTAACTTGGTGTCTCGTGAGTAACTATAAACACTGTCAAGTTTTCTCAATTCTCAAAAGCAATTTAAAGCTATTATAGAATAATATATACATTTAAATAGTTACAACTGTCTAAAAAATGTTTTCTTCTTTAAATGTTCTATTCTTCTGCACCAAATGCTAAGTCAAATTGATTGCATGTGATAAATCTACTTGGCAATAAAACAGATTCTGATTCTGAAAATGTGTAACACTGAAACCCTCATTTACATTAACAAATTTTTACCAGACAATCCTTTTTCAAATTCATATTTATGCAAACATTGTACATTTTAAAAGTCTGGAGCAGAAAACTACAGGAACCCTGAACAAATCCTGGATCTTAATGTTCTCCTCAGATTTGAATTGCCATGCTTTTATTTCTTAAACGGCACATGATTGGATCATAAACCTCTAACGTCAGCAAATTCATTAGAAATTGAGCAATAGTACATGAAGTAATTACAAAGCAAATGCTGGAAAAACGAGAATGGTACTTTTAAAGCTTCAGTCTATGTAGCCAAATCTGAAATATTATGTTCATATATGTGCTAAAAGCAATAATAAAAAAGAAGTCTTCTCGAAAGTGATTCAGGAAGCAGAACAGTTAACTTGGCATGAAGTTAGCGGTCACACCCAGCAGACAGACGCTCCAACCGTCTCCGTCTGAGCTCACCTCAGGCAGAAGTCACACAACAAAAACACCCCAAATACACAATAAATGACAGCTTACCTGTCCTGAAGAGTGTGTAACTCAGAATGGAGGCTGAGGAGAAGGTAGAGCGTCTCAGCACCAGGAAACTAAAGCTTAAAACCAGCTGGCTTCACGTCCCACCCACTTGGATGCAAACAGGGTCCTCCTCTCGCGTGCACGTACGAGCACGAACACGAGTCACTGCTGCATTCACGGAACATCTATCTAACGAGAAGGAGGAAACATCCCGTCACTTAGTGCAAGGACGCTATCAATAGACAAAATAATGGTTTCAGTGGCGGAAAAAATTTAGCTACATAATTCTAGAAAAGCAAATGGAGCCAAAAGCAAAATTAAATGTTGCCGAATGAGCTAAATTGTACTTCGTGTTACATTTTATTCCAATGTAATAACAACTGAATGCAGCCATTTTGCTCCAAAATTGTTAATACTTTTGTAGTTGTTTTTACAAAGTGCCAGCGCTAATAAAAAATTCCTGATAATACACCTAGAATTAAAATATGATGTTTTTTCCCTCGGTGCTCATGTGCAGACGGAGCGACATGACGTAAACGTGGCATATGACCACATACGCGAGGGGGAGGGGAGACTGCAGCTGCGCCCGGAACTACACTACCCACAATCCCCAGCGCGCGTCAACAGCAACAGCTCGGATGTTGCGATATCGCTGGCAGCCAAAGATTGCTGTGGTTGCAGAGATTAGACCGCTTGGTTGAAACCTCTGCCTAATGTTTTGGTGGATGTCAAATTGTGCAGTTACATATCAGCAGCTACGGTTACAGCACACGGAGTCTTTTTTAGCCTCCCTTTTCAAGCCGACGCTTGTTTGTGTTGATGAGAGGCTGCGTCGCGCTAGTGCGTTAGCTAACTAAAATCATAGTTTTGACTGAAAATGGGTGCAATTAAATAGCTAGACGCGCAGCTAAGCTATGTGGCAGCAAACGGTCGCTTCACTTCACTGAGGATGGAAAGATTTTTTCGGGCAACGCTATCGCACGAGTTACACGTCGGATACATCGCACTCGAAGACGTTATCTTCAGAGGATAACCTGGATAACCTTAACGTACACGAAATGTCATAGCGCGTAAGTAGCTAGCACTGAGCTAGCTGGGTATTGGCTGGACGAGATGGAGAAGGACCTAATGTTTTCATCGTCAGCAGCCGACCATGAACAGCTGGGTGGATAGCTAAAGAAATACTTTCTCCGGAGATGCTTTAGCCTCCTGGGTGGTGTAATTCACTTACATAACAGCTAGTCGCAAGCGCTCTAGCTATCACCAACTGGCTTGTGTTGGCAGGCAAATGGGAAATTTGCCACCAAAAATCTGGGTTCTCTCAACATCAGCATACGTGACAAAGGCATCACCGCATGTTTTTAAGGCTCCAAATAGACTCGTTTAGGTGTACAATCTGAGCTTGCACCGTTTATCTCCGCATCATTTCGTGCACACAGGAAACGGCAGCTCATCTGGGTGTCTGAGACTGAAGCCGCAAATCATCCTCCTGTCGTTCAGACAACATGAGGAAGTTCTTTGATTCGCGTCGGGAGTTGGTCAGCTCCGGGCCCGGTTCTGGAGGAGGAGGTGGCAGCTCCGGGTCCAGCCATGCAGGCGGAAATTTCATTGGCCGAGCCTTCACTGTCGGACGGCACCAAGTCACTGTTGAGGAGATAATTGCTGAAGGTGAGAGGGGTGCTGCACAGAACAGATGATGCCATTTGTTTGTCTTTTCTCCCTCTTTTCATGCATGTTGTCGAAGCGAGACAGTGACGTGTGCTCTGCGTGCTAAAGCTGAATGTATGACTCACATGACAGAACGGAGATGTAACCTTAGATCATCCGTGTGGGGATGATGGAGCTTTGCATCTATGTATCATGGAATACATAGATGCAAAACAGAGGAGATCCACTTTCTCTGAGCTGACTGACATGCCAATTATCTGTTAGCTCCTATGATTCAGAAGTGTGATTCAAGGAGATGTACCAAGGTGCCAGGCAGTGTGGGTGATCCTTTTGAAATGAATGAAGGTTTAGTGTAAAGTAGTCACTGTATTCATGAGGGTAAAATTCCTGATGCTGGTTGTAGAGGCCTGAAGCCTGCACTTGAGCAAAACAAAGTAAAGGTAGTGTAACTTTGAGACCTGGGAGTACAGTAGAGTATCTTTAAAGATCATGTTTGCTTTTCAGCAGCTGATGCTAATACAGACTATAAACTGAACGAGAGTATTGTTGTTAATCATGCTTTTTCTCACTGACATCCCCTTACTCTGTTCACAATTGATTCAAGTTTAAATTACTGTCTACTCATCTTTTCAACTAAAGACTGCGGTAATTGCAGTATTCCTGCTTTTAATCGGCTGCGTCAGACTGCCAGCTAGACAACAATTTCAAAGTGAGCATCTATTCTTTAAATAAAGTGCAGTGCAGCTAAATACAGGCACCAGAAGCGGGTGTAAATTGTCAACCTGCACCTATGTTCATACTAGATAACTGTTGTTATAGTACCACACTGCCATGTAATGCCATTACACACATGTCACGCTGAGGATACAGTATAAGCTGCAGTGTCTGCCTGAAATTGATGACTCTGCCACAGCTAAACTCAGCAAAGTGAATTTGTGGTTTGAGCTCCACCAGATGGTTAGGCCTCAATGTAGGCCTCTACGTAAACCCTGCAGCAATGATATGACTAATAGATAGCGCTATAAGGCTGCACCATTTGGTCCTGTTTGTCCCTATTAATGCAAGACTTCATGGACAGAATCAAATGGCAACAGTTGTTGAAGTATTGAGGTATAAAAACGATAGCTCATCAGCTAAATTTCTGAAGTATTTGTCTCAGAAAGCTTGCAAGAGTGTTGTAATGTTGGTTTTTCCACTTATTTTGTATTGATTGTAGCTAAACTGGTAACAATCTTGAAGTGCGGCAACAATCAGATAATCACCCAGCTGTTAACCATCAAGATCACTGACGGTTTAATTTCGCACCTCTCTTCTTCTCTCAATCCTGCAGGTGGTTTTGCAATTGTGTTCCTTGTGCGAACAAATCAAGGGGTGCGTTGTGCCCTGAAGAGGATGTATGTCAACAATGAGCATGATCTGCAGGTTTGCAAACGTGAGATTCAAATAATGGTGAGTAGCTGCAATCAAATATTTCTCTGCTGGTTCTCACTCTGAGCTGTTGTGGTTTTGTAGCTGACTATAACCACGTTTTGGCGACGACAAAACAGAAGCAGAGAAATCCAAATATGCAGGATGTTCTGTTCTATCCAGAATAACTAAGAACAAGTGCTGAATTCAGTACATACTCAGCCTGCAGCAGGGCTGTTTGGATCATTAAAGCACCATATTTATTAATCCGGTTCTTTGTTTTCAGTGACTGTTTAGTTGTTGTTGAGATGCTATTATTTCACTATTGATTGCTGGCAGTGACAAAAAAAAGGTTTCAGTCCTGACTGCATAGAAGAATTTTAGAAAAATAACATTTAATCCAGTTCTGTTAATCAGGGTTTCAAATGGTCAATATAATAGACATTTTTGTTTATAAAATGATCATAAATAACAAGAAAATAAATGGATGTCAAAGTATAACAGACTCGTTGCCTCGACTGTACTCTGACTGATCAGGCTTTGCGTCATGAGTAATCACCCTCCCAGAAGGCCCATTCTGAGCCAGGAAAAACCCCGTAGTTGTTCTCTATGGGCGTTTGACACATTTGTGATGAATACTGTGTATTTGCTCACATAGAATAACACACATCTGAACATTCCTGCTATAAATGTATTGTACATATTATCACGTTCTATAGGCAATATGCAGACACAGCATAGATTTATTTAGTGAATGAAGAGGCATGTAGGCTATGGTAGCCTGCTGCAACATTTGGATATTCAGTGATCTTGGAAAGTTTAAAAACATTTTCATGGCATTCTTTGAGTTCAGACCGTACACAGGACCTCTGTGTCTGAGGGGAGCACTCAGGAAGGAAGGAAGGGAGCAATGGGATGTTCAGATTACACAAAAAGGAAAGATTGCATCATTCAACAAGTATTCAACAGAAAAATGCACATTCTTGGCCTTGTTTTGCTTTTGAATCCAACATTGTTTTAATTTAATAATAGGTGCAACAATGATGCGATGCCCTCTAACCTCAGAGTCTTTCTAGTTTTGTCTCTCACTCTCTTTTACACACAGACACTGACACAAACAAATATACACACAAGCACACAGAGAGACAGTGCTTCACCTCAGCTGCAGTATTTGACATTTTTTTCATTACCTAAATTAGATTCCTGATTTCAGCTCCCCACTGCAGCGCCCTCTGCAGGTTTGACCAGGTTCAATGAATGAGTTACTGAATTACAATTCATAAGCCTCTTTTTGTAGCAAAATATTGAAATGTTTCTTTCGTATTCCATCGTTTTTGTGTGTCACAAATCCTGTTGTCGCATGTGGAGTATTTTCTGACATCACCCAGTCACTATAAAGGACCTTCAGTCATATAGCACCATGGACACAATGCAGTAGTTTACAGTTTTTGTCTGTTTTGGTAAAAATCTTATGCTCAGTGGTGTGTTAATGCTCTTGATCGTGTGTTTGTCTTCTTGCAGAAAGACCTTGTCGGTCACAAGAACATTGTTGGTTATCTGGACTCCAGTATCACAGCTATGGGATCAAGGGATGTATGGGAGGTTCTCATACTTATGGATTACTGCAAGGGTGAGTGCTGAAAGGGAATGGGACATGACTGCAACCACATACTTTGATGAATGAAAAAATTAGATTTGAGGTTTCAGTTTCACAGTGAATATGTGTTTCTGTTTGGTTGTGCTGTTGATTGAGTAACAGCTAGTAAGATAATATGTCTGAAGTTGATTTGTCTGTTCTGCTGTATAACTGGATATTTGTTTTGTTTTTTGTTGTTGTTGCAGGAGGGCAGGTAGTCAATTTGATGAATCAGAGGCTGCAGACCGGCTTCACCGAGTCTGAGGTGCTGCAGATCTTCTGTGACACCTGTGATGCTGTTTCTCGCTTGCACCAGCGCAAGACGCCTATCATCCACAGAGACCTTAAGGTGACACATTTCATCACTTACGCTGTGTCTAAAACCAGCCAGTCACACTCTCCTCCATTTTGTTTGAAGTTCTTTCACATCTTGAAATGCACAAGTTAAACAGCTCCATGATCCAGTTTCATCTGGAATCAAGATGATCATGACTGGGCTCTTGCCGTGCTGTCAGCTGCACTGCATCAGAGGATATTTGCTTATAGTTGAGCTTTTCTCGCCTGTGGTGTGGCAGGGCGCTTTTTATATTTTTCAAGCTCAGCCGGGGGTGTGGGGCTGCAAAACCAGCACTCATTCACAATGAAAAACAGCTGTTCCTCTCCCGGCTTTTCGAATCCAAATGTGTGGGCAGTCTGTAATGCACTACTCTATACTATGTACTGCAGAAAAACACAGGCAGTGTAGTTGTGTTCAAACAGGGTCAGAACCTACTGCAGATCACTATGCTGTCATTTTTTTTAAGGAATCGAGACTGATCCGTTTGTTTGAGTTGAAGCTGCGTTTAATTATGAATTGGACTAGTAAGAGAAGAGAGGAGAATGTCAGTTGTCAGAATACTTCAAATACCGTTAACTCCCTGCAGAGAGCAGCTAACTGCAGCGGAGTTGTTGCCGTAATTTGAAGTTACTGGCAAAATTGTTTTAATCTGTGTATATGCATGACTTTGTTGCGGTGCAGATTTATTTGTTTGTCTCATAAAGATTGAGAATTGCTTATCAGGGTGAAGATGTACACACATAGCAATTTAAATAAGGTTTAAATGCACATTAGGAGTGCATTAAAGTGTCATAGAATCTCAAAAAATATGTCACATGTTGCTTTTTAAGCTTCGCATGTACATCAAGTCATGTAAAGTTGTTTTCAGTTCACTTAGTATGACCAGGTCTTTGAGATTAATGTGTGGAAATGTGTGTGTCACTTTGTTTGAGCCTAATGAGAGGAGGAGGGAAGGTCTGAATACGCTTAAATCTGCATGTCATAAAGTGAAGGTAGCTGCAGTGCATTTTTTTTCTCCATCATTATCTGAAGTGTGCATCTCGCAAGTAAGAAACTCCAGTGTTTGATTTGGCAGAGAGGGTCAATTACTGCTCCACCTCCCAGCACTCAGACTCTAAATTGGTCCTTTCATGTAAAACTCCATATTGTCCTCAGCCAAAGCAGCTCTGCATCTCTGCCCGAGTGTAAATCAGCTCTTGTGTCTCAGGTGGAGAACATCCTCCTGCACGACAAGGGTCATTATGTGCTGTGTGACTTTGGCAGCGCCACTAACAAGTTCCAGAGCCCACAGACCGAAGGAGTCGCTGCTGTGGAGGAAGAAATCAAAAAGTAGGTGCCTCTTTTCATCTGCAGCTTTCACTCATTATCATTCTTTTTTTGGGCGTAGCAGCACAAAAAATGTTAGCGGTTTTGTTTTCCTTGTGCGGCCTTGTAGTTTTCATATCATTTTCTTGACTTATATGAACCTCAGTTGTAGTATTTTGAACAACAAGGCTGAAAATATGATGTAAAAAAAAAAATCACCGCTTTCACGTTTATATGCATCTGTGAGCTTGCATACTGTGTGGGCTGTTTAATTTCAGCATCACATTGAAAACATGCAGCTGTCTTTCTAATTTGTTCCTGTTCCCTCGTTGTCGTCTCCCTTCAGGTACACCACTTTATCATATCGTGCTCCTGAAATGGTGAACCTCTACAACAACAAGATTATTACTACTAAGGCAGATATCTGGGTGAGTGAAGATGACAGACGTGTGTGATAATCATAATGCTGCTGCTGTGTGCATAGAGCAGTGACACAGTACTGCAGGTGACACATACAGCATGTCATGTTAAACTGAATCCTGTAGCTTTGATTTTAGTCTGACATAATCACACTTAATCCTTTGTTGCCAATGATTAATGAAACAGGTCTTCAAGAGGAAAATCATTAAATGTATTGTCCTGTTAAATAGCTTTGATCTTAACGGGTGTTTAGACGGGTGCAGGTTTTTCTTGTATGATTATTCTTGACTTCTCTTCTCTTCTCTTCTCTTCTCTTCTCTTCTCTTCTCTTCTCTTCTCTTCTCTTCTCTTCTCTTCTCTTCTCTTCTCTTCTCTTCTCTTCTCTTCTCTTCTCTTCTCTTCTCTTCTCTTCTCTTCTCTTCTCTTCTCTTCTCTTCTCTTCTCTTCTCTTCTCTTCTCTTCTCTTCTCTCTTCTCTTCTCTTCTCTTCTCTTCTCTTCTCTTCTCTTCTCTTCTCTTCTCTTCTCCAGGCACTGGGCTGTTTGCTGTACAAGTTGTGCTTCTTCACTCTACCCTTTGGTGAAAGCCAGGTGGCCATCTGTGATGGCAGTTTCACCATTCCAGATAATTCCCGTTACTCTTACGATCTTCACTGCCTCATTCGTTAGTGCCTCTTCCTTATTCGTTAATGTTTTCAGCAACATCAGATTCAGTTTTACTTGCTGGCTTTTGTCAAGAGGGACTCATGTTTTTCTTCGTGGTGTTATTTCAGGGTACATGCTGGAGCCAGACCCAGACAAAAGACCTGATATCTACCAGGTGTCCTTCTTTGCTTTTAAACAAGCTCAGCGGACCTGCCCTGTTCAGAATGTGAAGGTCAGTCTCTCACAGCTCCAGGGGCAACTAAAATATTTGGATTTGCTTGACTTTCTCTTATCAGGAATTTTTTTCTTTTTTTTTTTTTCTTTTGCTCAGTGGAATCTGCTGTGGTTTCTCTGCCTGACCTACATAGACAGATATGTCAGTTGTCACACTGTGGGAGGAAATCAGCACTGATTCATTAGTTGCACCCAGTAGAAAATACTCGATAGCCATGACAGCAGTGATAAGTTTTCATTGACTTTCATGGTTTTGTCTTGGGGTGACGCAGTGTTGATTTCTTTGTGAAGATTTTCCTTTTTTCCCCTTGAACTAGAATTCTCCAATTCCTTCGAAACTTCCTGAGCCAATCAAAGCAAGTGAGGCTGCTGCAGCAAAGAAGAGCCAGGCTAAACCCAGGCAAGCATGACCTGTGCACACTGTATTAGCATTAAGGCTGCAGTAACACTGCATATTGTGGAAGTAATTAGGTACAGTCGCTATTGTGATACTCATTAAAAAATTATGTTAACACTGTTTGCCATGATTAACACCAAGGCCGACGTCTTCCCTTTGTTGCCAGACTGACAGATCCTATTCCCACTACTGAAACCTCCATCACCCCTCGCCAGAGGCCCAAAGCGGCGCATACCCAGCCTGCTGGTGGCATCCTACCCATCCAGCCTGCTGCACTCACCCCTCGCAAGCGGGCTAATCTCCCTGGTGGTGCAGCTCAGCCTGTGGGTACGTACAGCACTCCGTCCTTCTTCTCTGATCTGTCAGAGGAAAAAGAAGCCGATCTTTTGAATAACGAAGTGCACAAATCCAGGAATCCCTCTAATCCTTTGTGCACATATTGAATAGCGCAATTCTCAACGCGAACAGATCGAGTATGCAGGTTAAGACTCGTGCAAATTAAAGCAACTTAACCACAGGCTCAGTGATTATGAAATGATATTCTCTGCTCCTCTCTCACTCTGTGGCATTACTTCAGGTGATGCGAGTTTTTCTGCCTGTTATTAATCCTACAGATCTACTTGTGAGCATTTACCCAGCTATCTGATCCTCCTTTACACACTTTGATGAGGATTGTAGTGTTATAAATGCAAATAAACCCGTTTTATGTTGCTTCATGTTTAAACTGCTGTGCATCTGTTTGGCTATTGAGAGTAAATTTGCTCTTTTTGACACCCCACAGGAGTCAGCTTAGACCTTTCACAGCCAGCTGCAGCTCTCCAGTCCCAGAAGGCGCAGACTTCAGCTCTGCCACTCATCCAGTCACAAAACAATTCAAGTCAGGCTGCAGCTCCACAGAAGCAGGTACATACTCACACCGAACAGACAAAGGAGCTTTCTGCAGTTGGAAATGAATGCAAATGCGCCACATTTTTCAGTGTGCAAACCCAGAAAAAAGACAGAAACAAATGTCTTCAGTAAAGCAGAACTCATGACTAGTTGTTGGTTTCTGGGTGGACATACATCAAATCAAGATTTTAGTTTTTTATATTTGAGCATTTACTTCTTTTCTCTGCTCATCTAAAAACCTGGGGTTTGAATGCCTCTGGGAGTCTGTGAAGGACATTTTCCATCATCAGCTGTCATATAGACTAAATTAGGTGTCAGTTCTTTATAGGAATGGACAGATTAATTTGTCAGCCCTTCATATATATATGTATATAAATTTTGAGTTACATTTGGAACACTGCATTATTCTTCCTGTTCCAAGATAGTTTTCAGATGTGAGCTTGTGTGAGTGGCAGCAGGTTCTGTCAAATATCTTTGTGTGATAGGCTGTGCAGCCGGTCGCAGCTCCAGCAACAGAGACGGTAGCAGCAGCAGCATCACTGGTAACCAAGGCTGACGTCCAACCACAAGCACAGCCAGCAGTCCAGCCACAGACCACGTCTCCCTCCGTGGCCAGCTCCACCTCTCAGCAGGCAGCACAGACTCCATCCAGCCCGGCTCCGCCTCAGCGTCCGGCTCGGCGCAAGCAGGCCAGCGTGGCTCAGCCGCCAGAAGCTCAGCCTTCTCCCACCAAGCCGGCCTCTGCTCAGCCGGCGGTATCTCAGCAGCAGCAGCAGATAACTCAAGCATCAGCTGCCCAGGCTCAGAATGCCTCCTCTGAGATCAGCCAAAAGTCAGCTGAGACAGTGAGTGACCTTCTGCAAACAATTCAGCTTCAAGCATCATCAGCACTGCAGAGCTGTTAACAATGTCTTTTGTTCTGTCCGTTTTTATTTTGACTATAAACTGTAACACATGGGTTGGTATAAAGTTCATCCCAAAGTTTCTCACTAACCAAAGACATTGAAGTGTTTTAGCACATCAACTCTGAGTCTTTGTGGGAAATATTTGTTTGTCTTTGATATTTGGGCCTCCTTCTATTTCTATATTTTTTCTCAGACTCCACCTGCTACTCCAAAGACGACTGAAGAACGAGGCCACCAACGCACACCGAGTGATGCCACAGTGAGTGCTGTTAATGCTGTTCCAGTGAGTGAGTCCTCACAGCAGCCGCAAGGAGCTAATGGAGAAGCTGCCCTCAATCAGTAAGTGGCATAAACCTCTGGAATAGACCTGAAGAACAGTCATAACATAACTCCTCTTCTGTGTGTTGTATTTATGATTTTTTTGTTTTCTCTTTACTCGTAGATCGCTTACATCTCAGCCAAGCACCACCCAGCCTGTGCAGCTCGTTCTGACTGATGCAGTGCAGGACCAAAGTAAAGCTACACCCACTGCTCCTGCCTCCGGCGGTGCCAGCAATACCCCCACACAGCCAGCATGGAACCCCTTTGACGATGACGACTTCTCCAACCTCGCTGCTGACGAATTCAAAACTGAGGACAAAAAGGCTAATGATAACAGTTCAGTGCTTGTGTTTGTTTGCAGCATTTTTAATATGCAATAAGACAGAAGTGATGGGATATATAATATTTTTTTTTTTTTTAACCAGACTTACCTTCAGAAACTGAGACAGCATCCTCTGAAGAGTTGATACCAGGTCTGCAGGCCTCAGCTTTGGATGCTACACCCCAAGAAACTGGTATGTACTATTTAATGTTTAGACCGTCCTTCTTTTGGCCTACATGGACCTGGACCTTTGAGACTCCAGAAACCAGTGGTCTGATTATGTAAAAAAATGAATTTAGAAATGTGTATATGTGGCCTTTAAAGTGCATCATTCCTGTCAACATAATAGGTTGTCAATGTCAAAACGAGTCTGATTTAAAGATGTATTCATTTCTTTATCAGGATCACTGAGTTTGAAATTTGTAGTAAATTATCCTGATAAGTTTTTTCCCCCTTTCAATTTTTCACTTGTCTTATGATACTATGATGCTTTGTACTCTGAGTCTGAAGGAGTGTATTAGAATGTCAAACTGGAGAAGTAAACCACTTAATGCACTTGATCCATTAATCCCTTGAATTAGCTCTGGAAAACAGTAGCTGTCAGTGTGCACCACATAAATAAAAACGGAGTTTGATCTGACCGAAAAAATGCATTTAAATTCTCTGGCAGCGCTGCCGGTGTAGCTGCTGATTTTTTTATTTTTTTATTTTTGTTTAACGATTGTATTGATAAATATGCCGCTTAGAGTTTCTCAACACTAAAAACATGTGAGAATGTGCTCATGAAGTTTAATGAATTAAAGCCAAGAGAAAGGCTTTGCAGACCACTTGTCAAGTCACACTTGAAGCCTGACTAGAGTATATAGCTCATGTATAGAACATCATGGGGAAAGTTCATTCTACATAAAGCTAAAATTACATATATAGTGCAATAAAATGCAAAACCAGAACAAACTCATTGAAAAACAGTGGATCTCAGAATCCCTCGAAGCTTTGTTAGTACAGAAGAACAAGCCAGAATTACAGCGAACCTTAAACTGATTATAACGAGCTAATGAAAAGGAAAAGCATATTGCCTTCTCCTCTGATAAATGATGACAAAATGACAGATTTTAAACAGTGCGCATGGAGCTCAAATTATATTCGTCATTTTATATTTTTATTCACTGCAGACCAGACATGTCAGTCGAATCAGTCATACACCCAAATATAACTTTTGTTTAGAATATGTGCTTTAATATGCAATCGTAATAACTTGTCCTGAGAGAAGTTGTGCAGACAGTTTTTCTGGATGCAGCACGTAGACATCCTCAGTAATGTTGAACTTTAAGGTAACTCAGAATTGATTCACTGCCATTGTTTCTGCTCCCTAGTTGAAAGACCATCAGCTATTCTTGATGTGGAATCAGGAGCCTCACTGTTGGCCGTCCCAGATCCTTTCCATACCCTCGAACTGTCAGACACACCAGGTAAATATTTCTCTCTGTGGATTAATATTGTACACACAAATAGGCATTTCTGTGGTGGTATGAAACATGAACTCAGTTATATGAACAGATTTTTACACCATTTGTGACAGTGATTCAGTAACAAGGAAAACTCAGGTACATCTCTTATTATATCCAGACCTAAAGAAAGATAACATTAATAAATCATGATATAAAAGTACATGATCTAAACATATGCAGCAGCCAGTCTGGCTCCAAACCAAAATAACATCACATCAAGGTCTTAAATGATTCAAATGTTTAAGTTAGACAAGAACCACATCCACTTTTTTCTCTCCTGATGGAATGAGAGTTTCTTTTGTCAGTATTTTTTTTTTAGTTTAAAAACAATAAAACTTGTACTACTTTTGCTGTTTTAGTTGCTAACATGTTTCCTCTTCTATTCTCTCACTCCTTACTGATCTTAGAGAAGCTGATTGAAGGACTCAAATCTCCAGACACAGCCTCACTCATGCTTCCTGACCTCCTGTCATTGTCTGATCCCTTTGGTGGCTCTGTGGAAGAGTCTGCAAAAGGTGTGTGTGTGTGTTCAGGTTTTTATGTTTCAAAATGCATTTGAAGACACATGAGAGAAAATATATTCAGCAGTATGGTATGCAGATCAGACTTCCTCATCAGTCTGTGCAGGTAAAGCTGACACAATCAGTATTTTTATATTAATAATGGATCAAATGACCACGTTTTTTTGAGAGTGCTGCTAGCAGCGATGAACCCGCTGACACGGACCGCTGCAGTTTTTATCAGCTCAGCCAAGCTTTGTAGTGTCTTTTAGACAGTCCAGGTAGTAGTATCCTACTGGAATATAAACTGTAATGCGGCATTATTTTAATGTTGTATTCACACTTTGTTTCTTCTGCGACCAAGTGGCCAAAACCGATGCCACAAATAGTACCACAATAACAGCTGTTTTTTAAAATATGGCTACTAGTTATGACTTCTGTTTTTTTGTTGTTGGCAATTGTTTCTAGACTCCTGTTTTGTTCATTAAGGTGTTTTTGCCGCAGACAACATGTCTCACAAATTTTATATGCATGATTGGAAACTTTCTATATCTTAAGGGACATTCCACACTGTATTTTCACCATGTTTTAATAATAATAATGTGACACAAAGTTATTTATGTCTTCACCTACCTGTATACAACTCTGACACCTCAGACTTTTAGCTTCTTATTAAGATTTTGTAGTATTACACTCTGAGTTGTAGAAGAAACCTTAGTCACAAAGCCTGGTATTTATCTGTCATTGTACATCACCTATAACAAAAGTGCATCCTCTCTGCTCTCTGCTTTTGCTTTCTCCTGACTGGTCCAGACCCTCTCACTGCAGACGACTCTCTCCTGGGCTGCTCTTTGATCTCTGGTCCATCTGCTCCTCCGGCAGCCAGCAGCGCCACCTCCTCCGTCTCCTCCGCTCCCACCTCCGCTGCCTCTGCTTTGGATGATTTCAGTCTGTTGTCTGGAGACTCCACACAGCCTAAAGCGGGTACGTTGTAAGAAACTTGCAAAAGAGGAAAGCAACCTCCCACTCACTGCCAGGACTGAATTTAAAGCAGCGCTGTGAAGCACAGAGAAATATGACTCACTTGGCGTGATGAAGATCTTTGAAAGAAACCTGTTTTTTCTATAATGTAGGGGTGACAGTGTGCAGCAGTTAGAGATAGGGAATAGTGAACAATTATGTAATTCGGGAAATACCAGAAATGGTCGTTTTTGATTTTAATTGTGAGCAGCTGTCCTGTAGTGGACATTGTCAGGGGAGCAAAATACACAAACTTCCACTGTAGCTTATAAGCTATATGTAGACGGCGTGTTGTCAGCGCTGTTTTTGTACAGTAAGGATGACACCAGCAAGTAACCAATCTGTGGTGAGACTGCAGAAGCGCTGAAATGCTGTTTCAGGCACGGTGCTGCAGCTGACTGAGCTAATTAGCCTGTTGCTATTATTAGCATGTTTGATCATTCACTCATCAAGTTAAGATGCAGACTAAAATGTGTTCATTTATGCAAAATGACATAGAAAGAGACAAGCAGGAAAGCTGATGTGGTTGTTCAGAGTCTCTCTTGCCAACACTGATCCTATCGCTGTATGCAAGGATTTGAGTGGCTTCATCAAAATTTGCTCTTCAACTGCATATGTGGATGCAAAACAGTATTCTGATAAAATTTATGCATATTTGGAGTCAATATTCATGATCTAATCCTCATTAGGGTCGCGGAGGGCTGGAGTCTATCCCAGCTGACTTAGAGTGAATTCAGGGGACATCCTGGACAGATCATCAGTCTGTCACAGCGCTTCATATCGAATCAAACCATCACACTCAGATTCACACCTGTGGACAATTTAGAATCACCAGTTAACCTCAGCTTGTTTGTGGACTGTGGGAGGAAGCCGGAGTGCTCTCAGAAAACCCATACGTGCACTGGGGCTGGACCCGAATATCCGAATATTCATTCGCTACGGCACTCTCCGGATATTAATTTGGTATCTGAATATTTATACCAGCACAGTATATACTATGACATATCACAAATTCAATTCAGAAGGAAAATTAAAAATTAGGTTTTATTTGTGCTTTGGTTCACCATTTATGCCTTGTTCAAAGGAGGACACTTTCTGTGCAGAAAAGTTTCAACCACTGGGTGGCACCAAAAGCATTTCTATTGCAGTTTGATAAATCCAGCGAATCCCAATTCATCTTGTTTCACACACATTTAAAGGAAAACCTCATTTATCACTGTCATATTTTTCCTGACTGTCCTACTTAAATAAGTTTCCTATGTCACATTGAGTTCATTTTAATTTTGAAAAAAGTAGTGAAGTGCTTCTTTTGAATGAAATTATATGTGAAATTGTATTGTGAGAAACTGAAGCTACACAGCTGTGGTTTAGTTGTTGGTCCTTGGCTGGTGAACAAACGCATTTGAGTGTTGTTGACAATGCCAACTTCAAATCACAGCCTGACTGTGTGGAATAGCTGCATCAAAGTAATTACTGCTTATGTCTCCTCATAATATCTTATCAAAAAGGCTTTGTGCCACTGGAGAGCAGTGGATATGTTCCTGTAGTAATTTCTGACTTTATTAACATTTTACATTGTGAGGAAGATTAAAAATAAAACACACAGTTTGTATTATGACTGTTTTCTGCAGCTGTAATGTCTTTAAAACGTATCCATCCCTTGGGACATTTTCCAAGAAAATACTTTTTATGGAGACTGTATATGTGCAAGAAGTATCATCTCTGAAGTGCACTAATAGAAATGATCATCCTTTGAATTGACCACAATGCGGCTTCATCGTTCACACTGTTGGCTTTTCATATTCATTGATGAACAACCGACCTTTCTTCTGTTATGCAGATTCGTCTCTTCTGATCTCAGACTTTGAGACCCAACCAGCCAGTGCAGAGGCCGGCACAGAGGACGAGTTTGATCCCATTCCCGTCACAGGCCGAAAGAATTCCCAAGGTAGGTCTTTACGCTCTCCTCAAGGACACAAAGGTGGGTCATGATGTTGTTCAAGATGATAGAAGCATCCAGGAATTTCCCAAAAAAACGAATAGCAGTCAAACGTCAGTTACCTGTGCTACTTTTACATCATGTTTCAAAACCTCTAGAGGTAAATGGGTAAACCTGCCCTGTCTCTCTCTTTTCTCTCTCTTTCTTGACCTCTCTTCTCCCCCCTCTTTGACTGCTTTGTTTGCTTGTTGTGACTCCCACTCCTCTGCTTCTCCTCCCCTCTCTGTTCGCCTGTACTCGTCTCCCCTCCTTGTCTGTCCGGCCAGTTTCAGGAGGCCACTCGCGCAGTAACAGTGGCGGCTCTGAATCCAGCCTGCCCAGCTTGGCCCGCTCCCTGATGCTGGTGGATCAGCTCATCGACTTGTAGGCGGCCCCCCTCCCCCAGTAGAAGCTGTAAACACTGGATTAGAGACTGGCATAGCATAACAACAATCAACACTGTTGTCATAGCTAGCTTCCTGCACCCCCCCCCGGCTGCCATCTTCATTGTAGTTCCTACAGTAGAAATGTCCGTCACCTTTCAGCGCTTCTTCATTCCCGCCCTTTCCGCCGCATCGATCGCATTTATCTGGCTTCTCTTCGCCTCTCATCTCTCACCCTCATTTTTTTCTCTTTGTTGTCGTCTCCATGCATCATGTGTTGTCCGCTGGGAAACAGTGGCCAATAATCATCATCCTTTCTAAAGTTTAACCATTCCATCCTTCTGTCAATCAGGATATAATATAGCTATCCAGTTTGTTTGAACAATACTGCATTATGTCTAATAGCAAACAATAGAAGATCATTGTTGTAATGTATAATAGGCATAGTTCTAAGTGGTTGTAGTTATTATCGTGCACAAGTGAATTTGTCGTCGTTTGCCTTTTTTAAATTCTCCTCCCCAGATTTATTTGCACATTTTAAAGAAAAGCAGTAGAATTATCCGACCATTAGTCCAAATGAGGTTTATTCCTATAAACGCCAAACTTCTTTAAAGCGTAGTCATGTAGTCTGATTTGGGCAGTTGCATAAATGTGACCTCTGTCGGGGCTGTGGGATGGAATATCTTTAACAATTGAACCTGCTATCGATTTAGACTGGAAAACATCAAATTGAGTTGCAGTCTGGAAACAAAACGGCCATAACCACGCAGCGGCGAAGCATCATCCGAGAAGCAAACTTTTTGACCGGTGGAGTTGTGAAAGTGTGTCCGCTAAACGTAACGCAGAAACAAAACGCCACGCAAATTCTGTCCGAGCATTCAACGTGAACTCGTTCTCCAGACAGCCTGTGTGTTCAAAACAAGCCCCCGTTCTCATTCGCTGTTATTTTGAGCTCAGTTTTTTTTTTACTTTTTATTCCTCGAGGCAAGCAATAGGGTTGTGTCGGAATTAAATGACAAATCAGAGTCATTTAACTGTGCTAATAGCAGCGTGCCATATCAGTGAAATGCATGAACTCATGAAAATAATTTGAATAATAAACAATAATAGGGAGCAGTAGAAATACAGTAGCAGTTCTATGTAGACAGAGCATTCATGACTATTCAGGTAATTTCTTGGCACTTGCAGAAACAGTCTAATATGTCATTTTAATTTAATTTCACACGCTCACACTTTTCTGTTTTCGTATATTCATTCCACATCGTGCAATCCCTCCTACATTCCTGTCATTTGTTTACTCCCAACTTATGTAAATAGATATCTGCAACCCGTGCAGGTCCTTATCCAGACCGTATATATGAAGTCATTGTCATAAAGCTTTACTTGTGGAAAACATATTGCTTTACTTGTGAAATCTCTTTCGCTCTCATATTTATGCATACATGTATGTATAAATATGAGACATTGTTTTCCTGTTAATACATGTTAATATGAATAGAGTGTTAGAGAATGAATGTAAGTAATAAATATTAGTCTATAATAAAATATATCTATGATTCTTAACATCATAATCATTCAATAATATTGAAGAATACACTATATAAATATTTCATTCCTCTTTGTGGAATTGTGTGTTAAGAACGTTTTTTTTTTTCTTGGTTCTATCTACTCAGTAATTGTCAGTACATTAAAATGTATAGATGATAACCCTGGTCTTTGTTCAACCCGGAAGATTAGGCCGAATCCCACGTCTTACTCCTCCACCGTTGTGAAAAGAAAGTGAGCCTGTGTTCTGTTTGTTTACATGGACTGACGAAGGATTATATTTTTATTCAAAACAGTCTTCTGGATAAGTAGGAGTTTAACTGCTTGAATTTTAGTCCTGTTCCGTTTGAAATTGTGCTTTTTAAAGGCTTTCGTTTGGCTTTTCGTGATCACAGGATTCATATCAAGAAGCATGGCAGTGTTGTTGAATGTTCTGTTCATGTGTGTTGGTATACAGTGTTATGATCAGTATGTATGTGCGTGTGGAGTCTGAATTGTTGGATGTGTTTTCCAGTAGCCTACTTGTGTTGTTGTTTGCTGCAAATCTGGCAACAGTCACGTTGTCATTAATATCCTCCTTTGAAAGCACAGGCCCCCCCCCCCTTCTAAATTCTCTCAGGTAGTCAGAGCTACGTCACTCTCTTTCTCCGAGAGCTGGAAATGTACAGTATTGGCTTACTGCTCCCCATCCTCACTGTCCTCTAGAAGTCTGCGCTTCATATTACAGTTCACTGAGTAACAGATCTTGTCTGGTATGTAATGTGTGAGGGGCTCTGTGAAGTGTGGAAACTCTGTCAGTCTTAGAGTGGAGATGCAGCGCGGATGCTGTAGCGGTGCTTTGATTATCTGACAGCGTCACGTCAGCTGTCGAGGGTTAGAAAATATCAGCTCCAATCAGCAATATAAATGTTTCTGGAGGATCAAACAGATGTGTTTTGTTTCCCGTGCATGATTACAGAGGGAAGACAGCTTTCACCTGTTTGGTTTTTTCATTTTGTCACGTTAGAAAGGGACTTTAAAAAGCACACTAAATGTCACAGTATGTTTTTGTGAGACCGACTGAAAATATACTGGAGGAGTGAAAGTAATGATGTTTTCATAATCAGAATTTAAACTTAACAAGCATTTAGAATAACAAACTTGTCATTTTAACTCTGATAAAGTGCCCAAATCTTAACAGGTTTTCACATGTTGATTACGTATAATTCATTACCGACATGTAACACGGAATTAAAAGCAGTTACCCTGACAATGGCTCAAGTACAATTAACTTAGAAATCTAAAACCTAGAATCTGAAAGCAGTGTCAAAAGCATGCAGTGCACGAAGTGACTTATTCAGATGTTCTTTCATTAAAAAAAATCAAGAAGTTTCATCTTAATGTGAGGTTTTTATATCGGTGTCATTTCCGTGTTCTCTATCTGCCCCCCAAATTTAGAGCATTTTGAGTTGAACATTCACAACCTATACTTTGAATTACAGCATCTTTTAGGACCTAGTGAATCTGCAGAAAAGTGACAGGAAGCGGTTTTCAAAGCACCAGCCTCTTGGTGTTTTACTGCAGGTGCTGCATGTGCAATTGAGCGCTTACGTTTTCCACCATCCTCTCTATGATCCTTCCACCGAACAGCTCAGTCGTCTGCAGTTACTGTTCGAACCTATGCAACTCCCGAGCTTTTCTCCCCGTAGCCGCCAGTGTGCTGTTGTAATCAGTAAAGCCGAGCAAGACGAGTCCTCGATGTGAAACAGAAGCCCCTCGTTTTCTCTGTTGTTCCGCCGAAAATGAAAGCTGTCGATTATCTGATACTATTGAGTGTTTTGAGACGCCTCCTGTCGTAATGGCCCAAACCTGCGTCAGAGCTGTGATATCGTGTGCTCCTTCTATTTTTGTGAGATAACTAAAGAATTATAAAGGGATGGCAAATAAAGTACAAATGTGAATGTCAACGTGTTGAGTTTTTAATCTGCAGAGAAACACACTGTACTGGAAACGTGATAGTGTTTTTACACTAAAAGGCAAGTAGTGATCTTTGTGTTTCAGCATGTATACTGTGCAGTGTATTCCATATTTTAAGCATCTGTAAACTTGTATTAACTATTTCTCTTCAGACATGCATGCAAAGACATTTACATAAAGGCTCAGTGACAGAGGTGGATACCTACATGTGAAATAAAACCACTGAATGTAATATTAAAGCTCAAGAAGAGTGCAAAATAATTAGCTTTTTTTTAAAAAAAGTCTTGTTAAACCAGTAAGGAGTGATATAAGATGTTTCAGTTTTCTTTTAAAAATATATCTGATTACTTAGTTTTATGTAGCTTAAAGGTAAATTAATCCATTGCAAAGTGTGATTTTAAGCTGAGAAGCTACATATAAAGGACTAAACCTCTAGATATGATAGAACTACGTATATTAATACTACACAGAGTTAAACTTAGGTTGCAGCAAGAACTATGGAAATTTGTAATTTTTTCTTTTTGATGGAAGATTTTCTTATTGTTATGGATTTGATTACTTTAAAACATGCAGCAACAAATGTTTATTCACAAATTATCCTCAGGGCTTTTGTGTTAATGTTGATTACACATTTCAACACAAACCCATGAAAAATAAGCAACTGGTGAGTCTGAAAAGGCACTGCAGAGAAAAAATACATTTAGCACAGAGATACAAACGTCACAAATTCACAATTACAAAAGATTGATGGAAGTTTTCACGTTGATTTATTAAAAAAAAAAATCCAGAACATTAAGTGTGAGGGTTAGTTGTTGTTGAATGATCCTGATTTGCTGAGAGAGTAAAGGCCTGTATTAAAGTTACAGTTTATCATCAAATCTACGTTAAAATGCAACATCATGTAGGAAGGTAGGTTTATGTTTGCGATGTACTACTAAGAATCTTATTGGATAGCAATGTAATTCTCCTCAGGTAAGACCAAACATAAGCTTTGTCTTCTCTCTTTGTTTTGCATTTTTCTTTTGTGACTACAGCTTTGTCTTATATGAGTTAAAAGGAAAAAAATCACTCGATTATTTAAAAGTATAAAACTCAGTCAGCACAAATAATGGCCATTTTTTTCTAAAGGAAGTTACCGTAAATATATAAAAGAGAGCTCTCATCAAAGATTTTGTTGAGAGTTCAGCCCGCTTGATTCTTTTAAATGAAGCATCTGTTTCTATTTAACAGCACTGGTAGAAATAGAATATGCAAGCGATTCAGAAAGCTTTATAAGGTCATGAAAGCTCTTCCAGCATCCTCCAGTGTGACCTTTGTCCCATCTCTTCCACATGCAGACCTGCAGAGGGAGCTCAGCAGTAATGAACTGCGAGCAGCTCGGACTGCAGCTCCTGTGCAGCTCGCTGAGGAGAAACAAAGGCCGAAGACCCACCAGAGCTCAGCTGCATGTGTCTATAATAAACACAATGAGTGGAGCCTTCAGCACCATTCAGCTGATTCCCCCAGGCTTCATTTCATACCTGTCAACCAGGAATCTCAGCCTCCAGACAGCCCTTTCACCTCTGATGTCTTCCAGCTGGCCCCTTTTAAGACGTCAGGAAAAGAAAGCAAGATGGCATTCAGCAGCTCCTCCTTTTCTGCATCTCATAAACCTGCTGAGGCGTCCGACGTTTTCCTCCAGGCACCGTTTGGAAGGAGGCAGGAAACCACCAAAGCTCTACCTACTAACGCTCACATGTTGAAGTCTGGTGTGCAGCAGATCTCAACCAACAAACAGTGTCACCCGGTCAGAGTGTCGTCCACTCCTGCTTTCCAGCCTCTCGGCATTCGGTCTGCTCCCCTCCGCACTGAGGCTCCTCTGCTGCAGCAGCCGGTGGCGGTCCACCGGGTCGTCTCCAGGGTCGGTCAGCAGGCCGCCGTGGGCTCCGTCGCTGTGGGGCCCCTGCATTCCTGGACCATAGGAGGAAGAGCTCTGGACGACCCGTTCACCGCTGCACCTTTTCAGCCCAGATGCTCTCAGGGGAAGCCCTGATTTCAAATTTTAAAAAAGCCAAGTCAAAGTTTGATCTGCAAACAGTGAAAGAGCCAAAGTGTAGCTCAGTGGCAGTATTACCGACAATTCCCACGCAGTTTTAAAAGAATGAAATTATCCTCTTACCTCTACCTCAGTCATGTCATCTGTTTTAAGTCTGTGCACAATCATGTCAGCACTTTACAGTCTGAACTTTGAAAAAATCTCAAGATTGACTTGATTTGTGACTGATTAAAATAAGTTAGAATATCAATAAGGTTGGTGTGAAAGTCCCAATCTGTCACTTTTTAACTCCTCTAAATGACAGTTTTACTCTGATAAGGAATTATAACCTTTTAATGTGTTTACTCGGTTTATTTTTGAAAACATTAGTGCTGTAGACCAACATTTAATGGCACCAGAAAACATAAAGAGCATAGGTGTAAAGTGGCTGCTTTCAGTTTTACTCCATGCATTTAGTCGCATGTTTTAATCATATTTAAAATCATTCTAATTGTTTACTCTTTGTTTACATTTAGATTATGGATTGTGCCTTTAATATCAGTGTTATACTTCTAGTTAACATTCATTTTTAATGCTGCAGATGATACCAAACATTATGTTCGCTAAAAGCCAAAGAAGTCCTGCAGAAGCTGATGTTTAACTTCCTGCACAGCTGAAGCAGAAAACAAATATTGATGCAGTTTCTGCTTTCGTATTAACGGAGTTAACGCACCATAAATGTTTTATCTTCCCAATCAATTGGCCGAAGTTTGGAAGGATTTTACGCTCTATTTACCTGCTTTACTGCTTAATTATTGCTCAAAGGTTGTTGTTGCCATTTTCCCACAAACTGCTACCAGTTGTTTTGCAGAAACTGCTGACATTTTAGCACGAAATGGAACCTCCACTGTTTTCACGTCTTTGTAGCAGTTGCGTTGCTTTCGTTGGTACCACATATCATCTGTGGTTTGCTGTCGTCTTTATGAGGAGATTCTCAGGAGGCATTAAAGACAGAAAACCAACATCATCTTTACCAAGCTGAGATTTTAGTAAGAATCTTTTGAAGTGATAAATTTTGCTTTTTACTTTGGCACAGATACGAAAGGACTCTTTTTAAACTGTACTGCCTTTGCTGACTATATTTTGTAATTGCATTGCATTTTTAATTGCGTTATTTGACTGTTATTGCTGGACATTAGAGAAGGTTTTCAGTGGAAAATAAATGGTTTATGAACATAATGGAATCCTGGTTATTCGGTGCTGTAAGGTATGCAGCTGGATTCTGATGCGGAAACTTTGTCGCATACCATCTTTCTTTGTCATTTAGACCTGTTGCGCTTTTGTCTTTAAGTTGCCCAACAAACGCCAGACGTAAATATGGTGGTAGAAAAGTTGTGAGTATGTAGGAACAGACATGTATCTGCTAACACTGTGCACATGTCAACATATAACCAGTTTCATATTCCTGGAAGGTCTTCATTTCAGGGGATCATCAGAGGATCCAGGTGTCCATCACTTTACAAGAAGAACTAGAAAAAAAATTAAGTACTGGATCAATATATAACTGCGGGACTTTTTGTATCATAGTTCACATTTTTGCTGTTTTCAGGCCTAAAATCAACATGGCCGCCTATAACCAAACACCACATGGTATTTTTACACAAAGATTATTCTAAATTTTGTATATACAACTGAGTAAAATTGAAAGATATTTAAGAAGATATTGTAGTAAACCTGCTGACATGCCGTAAATCCACACTTGACTCACACACTACTTTGTATTAAATAACTCAGAAAACCTTGTAGTCTTTTCTTCAGGAGGAAATGACATCATGTGGAGCAGGTATTTTGGTAATTGGTAACTTAGTTGAAAGTGATTTCTCAGACACAGATACAATTTATTTTCCATATAAAATTTGATATTTTGGCAAAAAATAAATATCTGTCATGATTATCTCAACTTAATAAAAAGAACTCAAATCAATTTTTGAATAAGCTCATTTTATTATTGTTTAGCTACTTAGAAGGTGGTTGTTATTAAATTCAGATGATTATTTTGTCGATATTTTAGTGATGTCCAGTCATTTTGAACATAAAACATTCCTTTTTTTGGCTTTTAATAAAAATATATGCAAGATATATACCATGGAGGTCAAATTTCCTCAAATATTGACCCAACTAAAAAAATACAAGACTACAAAATAGAAGAAGAACTAATAGAAGAAGATTTGGACTGAGAAAAATTATAGGAAGAAGTAGTATAACAACTAGGTGAAGAAGTATGGGCGAAGAATTACAAGAAAAGTCAAGCTACTATAACAAGAAAAAAACTATGAGAACAAGAGGTAGAAGAATTCAAGACAAAGAACTTCTTTGAGGCCCTCAACAGACTTCACATTTGACCATATCAGAAAGTGACTAATTATCTGGAACCAGACGTCCCACTGGTCCTGACCGTTCCGCCAACAGCTCAGCAAATATTACATCAGGCTGTTTCCCAGCTCTTACAAGATGCTTTCTGAAGTTGAAAGATCATCTCTGTGTTATTCCTATGCTGAGGTCAGGCTCCAGATAAGTTTGAGTAAAACCTAAAAAAAGAACCACAGTAAGAGAAACTATGGGAAAAACTAGATAAACTACAGAAGAAGACCTACAAGAAGAACTAGAGAGAAAAAAAAGCTGTGAGAGCATGAAGTACAAGCGCTACAAGAAAGAAACATGATGGCAACGGCCAAGAACAACTACAAAAACAAAAGAAGAAAAAGAACTAGAAGTAGAAGGATTATGGGGAAAAACTACAAGAAGACAAAAAAACTGCAAGAAGAATAACTATGAAGACAAGAAGACAGACACAAGAAAAAAATGAAGAAGTACTACACAAAGAAGAACTATGAGAAGAAAATCTACAGGAGGATGGAAGGACATTATGGCAACTACCGAGAAAAACTACAAAAAAGAAAAACTACAATAACTTGACGAGCCCTCAGTAGATGGCAGAACCACGCCCATGCATGATACTCTGCATCTATTTTGATCATCCTACATATATCCCTTCCTATTTGATCTGCTGACCTCTAACTCCACAACTGAGCAGGGGACCTTAGACTGATCTTCAGTGCCAAGTTTGATTATCCTGACTTCAGCACTTGCAGAGATATCTGACCGGACATACACACACCCACCCACATACATACACACTTATCCAGCCAGATACCGAAGCGAATGCAGTAACCCTGCGGGCGTACGTCAGGCGTGGTTAACTAGAAGTAGAAGGATTATGGGGAAAAAACTACAAGAATAACTACGAGAATATCTTACTAAGAACTGCGAAAAGACAGACATACAAGAGCAAATGAAGAAGTACAATACAAAAAAGAACTATGAGAAGAAGAAAGAGGATGGAGGGACATGATGGCAACTGCCAAAAGAAACGACAAAAACATCAATGAAGACAAAAAGTAGAAGAACCACAATACAAACTACAAGACGAAGAAAGTGACATGATGGCAACTGCTAAGAAAAATTACATGAAGAAGAACTCTAAGAAGAAAAGAAATTATGAAAACAAGAAAAAGAAGAACTGCTAGGAGAGAAGGACACGTTGACAGCTGACTGTTCAGACTGTAGTCAGATTCAAAACGGTTGCAGAACTGCAGCTTATTTTGGAGGCAAAATATATTTTTTTTCTTGCTGGATTCTGCTGTGGGTTAAATGGAGACTTGCTGAGCTTTGCTTAAAGTGCATCGTTTGTCTTTGTCGTCTAAAACTGAATGAAATGAAGCAGTATTGTCTTGCTCCATAAACTACTGTCAGAATCTTGTCTTTATTCATTTATTGGCTCATTCATTCAGTTTCTTTCAGCCTTTGTAGCGTATAATGTTCAGTGTGAGTATTACAAATCAAATACTTCATTGTTCTAACTTATAGACATTCCTTAATAGGAGAAAGACAAATATCTTACATAACATGACATAACATGAAATACAGCTCAGTACAAATTAGGCCAGAGTACAAAAAAGTTTGGATTTATATTTGTCTTTATCAACACCAGATTGTGAGGATTAAACAAAATGCTGAGGTAAAATGGAAAAACAGATAAAAAGGTTTGTCCAGAATCACTCTGAACAACAAATCTGCTGCTTCAAGAGTTCTTCTCTTGTCAGGTTGAGCTCCCAATAAACCTGCACACAACATGTGAGGTACTGTTGAAATATCCAGAGGGGTAAGATGAATCTGCGTGAAAGATGAGACACTTGTTATTCTTCACGACGCACAAAATGTCATGTGAGCTTAGATTTAGTAAGATTCCTTCTCCTGAACTTGGGACAAGAGGAGCGCATGGAAAATGTGTAAAGTGAGCCAGCTCATGGTCTGATTTCATCACGGTAAACACGTCAGGATCTGTGTACGTGAATGGAAATAGATAAACTTATGGAGTTTATTACAAATTAGTTGAAGGCTGTGTGGAAGCTCCACCGCCGTTCATAAACCTGTACAGCTGATAAGCCGAGTGAAGTCATTGATTACAGGTAGACGATGACACTGGCCAAGTTCAGGCCACTGTGAAGCCCATTTTCACAAAAAGGGGAACACGTTTATGAGCTGCAGGGTTGTTTTATAATGTCACATGAAACTATTATTCCACATTTGTCTGTGAGGTAAGATCTGGAACTAGAGCTGATTTAATCATCCATATATTGCACAATACTCAAACTACTGAAGGAGAAAGTCTAAATGCTGCTAATTATTCTAAGACGAAGTTTAAAGTGTCCTTTTGGGTGCATGAAAGTTAATTATTGTGTCAAATTATTATAATAACAGACAGTTAAAAGGAAAAATCTGGGCCCACTAAATTTGGAAAGCTGAATAAAGCTGCCAAGAAAGAGTTGTCTTCAGTCTTTTCACGGCTTTCTGTGGGCGTTGTAAAAGCATTAAACTGAATTTGTCTGCCTTTAATCAAGCTGCTGCCTGCACTGTAAAAAAGTATTTCAAATCATTCAAGGTTTCTTCAGTGAATCAGTCAGCAAGTGAAATATAAAATCATCAGATTGATTAAGATCATCTCCTGCGCTATTTATTCAGTCATACACATTAATTATTAATTCTTATCTAGATGACTTATTGTAGCATCCTACATAGCTGTGTTGAAGAAATCCTATTTGTTGTGGCAAAGCATATAGATGTAAAGTAAAATGTGTTGTGTGGTCTTTTAAACTGTTTTTCCTTGTTTAATTTTGTTCATAATTCATGTTGTTCCTTATTTACCTTCAGGTTAAATTACTGAAGCTGTGTCACCACGAGTGCTACGTAGACTTGTTTAGTGTGATATTAGAGATGCATTTGTTAAGGGAAAGTCAAGTTGTCCTGCAATCTCTATTTCAAACATGAAGTTGCCAAAAACTGCAGTTCCTCAAATGGCCGCTTGAGGCCGACTCTAAGCGTGAGTCAATCCCTACAGAATTCCATGTTAAAATGCCCAACTTTAAAAGCAGGAATAAACATGTTTAGAGCCTCGTGCAAAAAGCCGTTTTGATTCCTGTCTGTAAAATCTCACTGTATGACAACTGCAGAGAGGATGAACTTGTATATTTATCACCTGTTTAAGAGTTTAAAGATGCATAACTAAGGGTGTGGTGGCTTTAAGTGACAGCATCAGCTCCGCTAACGCACCACTTCTTTGCTTATTTTTGATGTCTTAGAACGAGTAAAGATGGCAATTAATGGAGATATCCCTAAGGGTATGTCCATCTTTGTATACAGTCTGTTGTATATGGCTTTTAATTGTTTATTTAAAAGTATTGCTGGGAGGAATTCATTAGTTACTAGATTCTACAGGCTTGCTATCAAAAGGTAATTTAACTCACTGTTTATAAGTAATTTAGTTGTCTAATGAATTGGGACAACTTTGCCAGACTTCTTTGAGTATGTTAAAGCAGTGGAGTGAAACATGGCCTTAAATCTACCCCCCAAAAAGGACAGCAATTAGTCCCATTTATTTTACTGAGTATATTCTACAGGTTTTTATTTTTTACAGTGGGCTTCTGTTGCTGGAGGTTTTCTCAGACCCGCCTCCATGAGCTCACTTGTGCCCACAGGACTGTGAGTCTGTCTGCATGCGTCTGCAAAAGCATTTCCAAATGACAAAAAAACTGAAGCTAATGAAAGCACATGGAAAAGGTGCTTTAGGATTTATTTTAGGAGGTCTGAGTGGAATAAGAGTCAGCTGACTGGCGGCTCTGTGGCTTGTTACATAATGCCAAACTCCAGTTACATTTTTTCCTTTGTCTTTTTTTTTTCTTTTTTAGAGAGTGAGCCACATCGTACCCAAAATGGAAACCAATTACTTTAAATATATTAGAATACACACACATATATATAATTAGAGTTGTACTGGTTTAAATAAAGTCATTCACCTCACATTATAAATTTGCTTTATTCATCCACATTCCAGCTTTTATTAGGTAAAGCAGCTGCCAGGAAAGCATCGGCTTTAGGGACATCTTTAGCTCCACAATCAGCTCAACTGCACCTCATCTCCTCTTTTCAAAGACAAATTTCTTTCTATCCATGCTCTCTGCATCAAAAGAAAGTGGAGAAAGTGAATCCATACAATCAAAGCTGAGTGTTTTCTCCTCTGTAGGGACAACAGATTATTTCTTTTTAACTGGAAAGCACTTTGGTCACTTTGAGTGTTGTAAAGTGCTCTATAAATAAATTTTGATTGATTGATTGAACAGATAATAATTCCTGCAAATGTCTCCAAGAGTTCTGCAGGCATAGTGGCAGCATTTTACTGTTTTCATTTAAAGTTAGTAATAAAAATCTGAGACTGTGTCCAAAATCCCTCCCTTTTTGCTGCTTATTATACTGCATAGATCATTGTTTTATCTTTCCAGCATTTTATGTGAGTTTCGGTTCTTAGTGATAAATGTATGCAGTATATAGGCCATTAACAAAAACCATCAGACACGAGGATAACAAAGGATGTTTAGACAGTTGAAAATTTTGAAAAGCTAGAAAGTTTTGGCGATGTCATTGCAAACCCTGATTAGATGACTTCATATCAAAACAAGTGAATAATCCGTGCAGATGAACCTCCTCTTAAAGCCCTAAACTTTTATCTAAGTCTGACCAAAACAAACATCATCTCCCTTTGGATGAAACATCTGACATTGATAATCATGACTCAAGCAAAGAGGGCACAACATTTTCTTTACTGATTTATTGCACATCATATCGGTATGAACAAGTCTGATCACAAATGTGCAGCTTGGGCCGCTGAATCAGGTTCCAGAGGTTAGGTTTGTCATCGTTACAGAACTTAAACAGCCTCTGACAGTCAGAGTCATGCTGCCAAAGACGTAACTCCTGGGATTTAAGACTTGCTTCCTGACAGCTTTGCAATTAACATCTCTGCTCTCGAACTCTAGGATTTATTTCCATGTTGATGCTCAAGATCATGAAAATATTTTAACGTTTATTTAAGTTTTGATGTCAATAACAGCATTCAGCGGACTTTTTTAAGATGTGTATGTGAGAAAAGTATAAGCCTTAACGGTGGTAGATATGCTTATTTGCCTTCTTGCCAAAGTATCATGAGAAGATCGATGCCGTTCTCATTTCAGTCGAGTGAACGTGAAGCTTAGCTGAGCATAAAGACTTAACCCTCGTGTCGTCCTGCGGGTCAAAATTGACCCGTTTTAAAGTTTGTAAGCATGGAAAAATAAATCTATTTTCACAGTGAAACTTCTGATGTCCACATTTTCAACATTTTTGGAAAATCTTTCAATATTTTTTGGTGGAAAAAAGAAATGCTAAAAATGTTTCTTTAAGAACATTCACATAAAAATCAACCAAAATCCAGCGAATTTCGCTGGATTTTGGTTGATTTTTATGTGAATGTTCTTAAAGAAAATATTAGAAGTTTTACTGATATATATGTAATCACTTTGGATATTTTTAGGATTTTTTTTGAAGATTTTACTCATTTTTTTGAAAATATTTACAAGAATTTTCTTGCCAAATTTGGGGGATTCTTTTTAAAATAAAACTTTTAAGGGAAATTTTTAAGTAATTATTGGAATTTTCTTCCTGAAGGTTTTTGCAAATTTTCAGAAATTTGGGGAATTTTTTTGCTGAATTTTTGGGATTTTTTTCAGACAAGGAAACAATATTTTTGGTGCCTGTAAATGAGGACAACAGGAGGGTTAAAGCAGGGGAGACGCTGAGCCAGACTCTGCTGAAATGTTAAAAAGTCTATCTAACAGTAGCCAAGAAAAAAATCATAACATCAAAAGTGTCATCGTCCATCAACTACAATGTGCGTGCATGCATGTTTTGTTGATTGTTAAAAAGACATTCATTTACAAAATATATACATTTTGCAGGATGAGCAGCTGCTGAACAGACTTGCATGTATAAAACACATGAAGAAGTCGCTGAGCTGCTGGAGTTCCTGCTGTTTAAAAATTGTGATTTTTGTTTTGTATAAAATAATTAAAAATCCACATCAGACAAAGGCTGATGTTGAAGTTTACGTTGCAAAGTCTGACCAAATTTTTAATCAGGGAAATGTTCTTAAAAACTGAATAAATGCTTCACTCCAATAGCCAAAGCTGCTTATTTCGACTAAATATTCACTCTCTAGACTTTCTTAAAAGTCACAGTTCATGGTGCATCATGCTCCAGCCATGAGCAGGTGTCGAATCTCCACATGCAGCCTCAAAAGGCAAAATTATAGCGCCGCTGTAGTTCTCTTTCTGCTTGGATGGGATTAAGCACAGCCACAGTGAAAAGGTCTTTTCAGGTTTCCATTCTGAGCTTGGCTCCTGCTCCTCATCAGCTTAGCCATCAGTGGTTCTCGTGATTGGGGCGTGGAGGAGGCCGTGACGGAGGAGGTGCTCTGCAGGGAGGTGGGCCTTGAGGTGGAGGCGGCAGGGAGCCGGTTGGTGACGGAGGCACAGACACGGGGCTAACGCTGGCCGGAGGCAGGGCTCTGGTGGGAGGCGGCGTGTACGTGGACGAGCTACTGGAGGACGGAGGGGGAGTGGACGGCAGGGGTGGGAGGGTGGAGGTTGGCGACGGGGGCAAGTGGAAGGTCTGGTCGCCCTCTGACGGACGACGCTGGTAACTGTGGGGCAACGTGTAGACGGGTGTGGAGGGGTGGTTGTAGATGGGGTAGCGGGGAGCCGGGTAGGATTTACTCCGGGTGAAGTTGATGCACCTGCCCTGTATTCAGACAGTAAACACAGGTCAGTGGAGACGGTCGATTTCTGGACTGCAAGATGTAAAGAAAATCTATACAGTCATGAATCTGCCCTCAAATCTGCTGTGGCACAGAGATTGGCAGGTTTGGAGGGTACAGCTCTCAGCAGATGGAAAGAGGAAATTCCTCTTTTAGTGAGTGTCATGGAAGAAAACAGCATTCCTGCCAGCCGAGCTGAAGGAGGCGGGCGGCATCGAGTCCTAATGACTTCTGCAGACCCGATCGCTCCTCCAGACAATACCTTTGTCCACTGACTGTGACATTTAAGAATTTCTTTGCTGTTCCTGTGATTTGAAACAGCTTTGACTTACGAATGTTTAGCTCATGGACTAATGTCACGCAGATAAGATTTCAGCTTGATTTCTTTCTGCTTTGTTATTTGATTCGAAGCCGGATGACTTCGCTCCAAACTTCCCTTCTTCCTCATTTCCACAGCTAATGAAGTCAGACTCTAAAATCTCAAACGTCTCTGTGCCAAAAAGTTGCAGTAGTTGCTTCACAATCTTTAATAATTGCTTTGTTTTGAAGGCGTGTGTGATGTTTTTCGTTACTCGACAAAGGCCATGTCTCACCTTGTCTCCAGGATAAGGTCGCATCACAGAGACTCTGTCGTAGCCTTTCCTCAGAAACACCCACAGAGCATCCAGTTTACCCTAAAGAAAGACCACAGATGACAGCACAGTAAACATACATTGTGATTGCATATCTGTGTGGCAAAGAGAAACAAGTACAGTAGCTACAGGAATGAAATGTCTGCCACTCTGTCTCTGCACCACTTTTGCTCCAGATGTCTCCCTCTTTGCATAGGTAGCTTTGTATAAAAAAAAGACAGGCAGATAAACAAAGAAAGTATTTTGTTAGGAATAACATCCACTCAACAGATTCCATATTCAGGGGTTAGCTCAGTCCATGTCTGGTTCCTATTACTATCCATCCAGCTGACTAATATGTGAGGAAACAAATCTTATTAACTATTTCCTGGTAACACATCATTCCCAGAAACACTAAAATGACTCTCGGTTACGGTGGAGCGACACCTCTGTAAGGAAGAGGACGACATGACAGAAGGGGTTTCAGAGCATCTGGAAAAAGCATCGGCTGTATAATACATATGTGATCCATGCCTTAGAATATAGTTTATGGCAGTAATGCATCTCTATGACAACTGAGAAGGACCATGAGGGATGTTTTAGAGCTCTGGGAAAAGTCAGCATTAGAGCTAGAATGTCTTGTCAAAGCATGTGAGTTAATATTTAGTAGGAATTTAAAGCCGTTTCAGAGGTTTAATGACAAAAACACTTTAAAATACAAGCTGGTTACATCTGCAGACTGATTTAGTAAATGATAAAAGCGAATAAGTGGAGCACCTTGATGGGAGTGTACCACTTCTGGGGACGCATTGACTTGTGCATGTGGTAGTGAAGCCGTGGAGGAGGATCGTACTCCTCTGCAGGCATCACAACTCGAGCGTTTTTCGCTTTTTCCAGTTTGGCTCCTTCTTCAGTTGAGCCTTTGTCCCCCCAGCGGACCTGAACAGAAACAGAAGCACTGGGTTACAATCAGTGACAGATAGGAGCAATCAACTTAAAGTAAAACTGGAATAAAAGTACTATTTAGCAGATAAACCACAGCATTTGGTAACATCTTCAATGGAAACAAGCGTGCCAGAGTTTTAGGGTCATTTGCGATGTATCATTGTTGACATTTTTGCTGTTTTCAGGCCTAAAACCAACATGGCCGCCTATAACCAAACACCACGATATTTTTACACAAAGATTCTTCTAAATGTTATATATACAATTGAGTAAAATTGAAATTGAAAGTTATTTATAAAGATATTTTAGTAAACCTGTTGATGTGCCATAAATCCACACTTGACTCACACACTACTTTATATTAAATAACTCAGAAAGCCTTGGAGTCTTCCAGTCTTTTCTTCAGGAGGAAATGACATCATGTGGAGCAGGTCATGTGATCTGGAATCAACACACTTCGTTGAGAGGTGTTTTTGTAATGGGGAACTTAGTGGAAAGTGATTTCTGGGACACAGACACAAGTAGTTATTTTCCATGTAAAATTTGATATACTGCCAAAAAGGATCTGTCATGATTATCTCAACTTAATAAAAAGAACACAATCAAAAACATTTTTTGGATAAGCTTTTTTTTATTATTGTTTATCTAATTAGAAGGTGGTTGTTATTGAATTCGGACGGTTATTTAGTTCACATTTTAGTGATATCCAGTCATTTTTTATTAATAAGTGATTGTTTCCATAATAAATAATTCTGGAATTTGTAAAGACATGATCATAATAAACATAAAAAACATTGTTTTTTTTTTTAACTTTTAATTAAAATGTTTGCAAGATACATCCCATGGACTTCAAAAGTCCCTCAATTATATATTGAACCTTTTACTGGTGGCCATGTTCAGCACGACCGGCTCTAATATGGAGAAATGTATGTGAAATTAGTGAGAATCCATATTTTATAAGATAATGGGCAGATAATTAAACCTTCTGGATAAAATTCCTTTGCTTTCATCTTTTTTTTTTTTTTTTAAAGAAAATATCCTCGTAGCTTAAAAAAAGATCAACTATCAACATGTGCAGTTTGTTAGCTGCTTTATTTGGATGCTGATAATTCCTCAGTTTACATCAGTGCCAGCAGGCTGGAGTCAGAAAGCTGCTTAGTTTAACAATCTGTGACCACAGTTTAGAGATCACTTTTCACAGATTTTCTTTAAAAATGTGGCATTTCCTGAATATTTTAACTTTGATGTCGTCTGACTTTTCCTCCCATCATCCTCAGCTGGAGTCTCTGTTTAGTGCAAATTTTTAAAAAAAAATGCTTAGAAGATGATCTTAGCAAACATACTTCTCAGCATGTAGCAGGCTAATACTGTTAGCATGTACATGTTCATAGCATCACAGAGCTGCTGATAATAGCTGCTTATAATGTAGATTATTTCATTTTGAGAAAACAATTCATTTTATCATCAGTTTTGGCATGCAACATCTTTACTTGTTATGTAACCCTGCACATTCTCAGACACTGGAAATATCTCCATTACTTTTTTATTACTTTTGCAATTCCTTGGATTTGTTACACTTGCTGTCTACTGATTTGCTTTTTTCATCTTTTTATTGTTCTTCAAAATTTTTCCACATGCTAGTGTTTACTGTTATGCACCAAAACACCAAGTCAAATTCCTCATATGTGAAACTTACTTTGGAATAAAACTGATTCTGAATCTGACATTCACATCTTGGATAACAAGCGCTGTGAGATGATATCATCACATCCAGGAGAACCCAGTTAAATGATTGCAACTGCTTTTGTAGCGACATATCTTTCTTTTCCATTTGAAAATACTTCTCTTTTCTTTCACATTCAGATGCTTGTTGCATTTCTACATTGGTTTTAATTAAACCCAGTCAACTGAAATCCACAAAAGTTAACCTCAAAGTTTAACTGTGTCAATTTATGACAAACTTTTTGGATTTGGCTTTTTTCCCTAAACCTCTGAGAGAAAGTAGAGCATTTACTTTTGAACTAGTTTGACGCAAACCTCAAGTCAAGCAAGAGACCCGCTGACACAGACTGGGTGCCTTCTCAAAGGTAAAGAATGTCTCTTTTTTTCTTCTAATGCAGTTGCCTTGATGCTGAGAGAGTCACTAAAAAAAGCTCAAATGTCAAGAAGGAGCCGACACGTTGAGTGAAACCAATGCTGTCCAAGCAAACCTTGGAAGTTCATTACTCAAATTCACACTTTTGCAGCTGCCACAAGCCATGAGGACTTTGACTTGGCAGGAGAAGCACATAAATGAAGCTGTGCATATTTTCCATCGCTGTGTTTGGAAGCAGAGCAGCTTCAAGGCAAAATCACAGCATAAACTGCTCAGATTGCACCACCACTTTCTAAAGTGCTTCACTCTGCCACGAGGACTTCTGTCTCCTTAACCTGGACATCTCTTGATCTTCTTGATCCGAGGATGTCTCAGTAGGATTTCTACACTTCACCTCCAACAAACTGCAGCTCTCAGGCATCGTGTTGCACAGGGATCTGATGTCAGGCAGCTTTTTCTTATTCCACAGCAGACTTACTGACTACCATCCTGTCCCTGAGCTTTGTCTCACTACTGGTCTTTCTCACAAACAGAAATTAGGTTTGCTTTTTGTTCTTCTCCCTCAAACTGCTAAATTAAAGCCACTCAACTGCTGTTTAACAACCACAAACAAATCTTGCAAAGCTCTGACCCTTAAAGCTCCTCTTCTCTTTGATTCTACCAAGGATTTCTGCCGTCCTTGCACTTTACTGTCCAGATGGCCTCAACTTAGCTTTCTCTGGCTCTCAGAACCAGTCACATCAACAAAAGTGACTCAGGCTCTTCCAGCATGGACTTGCAAACTCATCTCTTCTAAGGAATGAGTTGTTTCCGGCTTTTTTTTTTTGTTTTCCTGCTGCGCTAGTGTTTGATCTCATTCTCATATTTCAGCATTTAACTTCAGCTCTCACTCAGCTGACTGCTGGATTCAAGTTTGCCACGTGGTTTATCTGTGAACTCCAAACAGAATCACTATAAAACAGCATAACCAGTACCAACCAGTATGAAACTAGATGATATCAGACACTAAGGCTAAGAATTATTGCATGATAATGATTATTTTTTTGCTTTATTCACACTTTACCTCCATTCTCTTAATGCCTCCGACTCCACGGCCTCCATAATACGATGCATCTACTGTGGGCCACCTCTTCTTTGGAAAGCCATCCTCATCATCCTAAAGAATGCAAATAAGTAGCTATTTGTCGCTGAGACGAACACCATTATCGAAAATTTGTGCAAATAAAGCCACTTACGGAGATGTCTTCTATTACTGGAGGAGGCGGCTCATGAATGACCTGTGAACATTAAAAGGAAAGAATATAAACTCCAAAGGCCTTTTATAGTCAAGTTATTCTAGTACGAACAGCAAAAATGCGTGATAAAAGTTCAGATTTAATTTCCATTGTCGTACCACTGTGCAGCAGAGAGGCCAGAACCACCACAGCAGGGCAATGGTCAGCAGCAGCAGCAGGATGAGCAGAGCTATGGCCACAAACGTCCCATCAGACTGGAAGAAAAAGGAGATACTGGGTGTTGCATTGATATCCGTCGCTACGCAGATGACAGCCAGTTGTACACACGTAACCCCGATACCACTGATGTTTTAAAAGGCGGACGTTCATGAATTTCATGCAGCTGAATGGCCTCAAATCTGAAGTAATTAGAACAGCTTTAACCCCAGAACTCTTCTACTATGGAGCTCTTATCAAGTAATGTTCATACTTTTGAGTCTGAGTTGTCTTCTAATGCTCAAACAGCCAAAGTCATGCCTCGCCTTGCTTTGCCCAGATAAGACGGCTAACCAAGATCAGGTCATTCCTCTCCACTGCAGATTTATAAAAGGCCATTCATGCTTTCATCTCCCTCAGACTGGATTATTGCTGCATTTTATTCTGGTAGCAGCAAGCGAAACATCCAAAACTGCACTTAATTTAAAATGCTGTTGCAAGGCTTGTGACATGCACCAATAGAAGCATTCAGTCCTAGCTTCCCTTCATTG